>NC_090218.1:12097038-12152038 GCF_033026475.1 Channa argus
CAAAGGCTGCAGTTTAACAGTGCACAGATATTTCTAACTTTCCTAAGACGGCATATGATAACACGTCTTCAAATCAAAACTGTGCTGAAAGAAGCTAAAAAGCTCTTTAAAGCTGCAAAGTGTGGCTCTCTTCCTTTAAGGTTTGACATGGTTTTGCTTCATCCATCATTAATCCTGCTGTACCTTTGAAAACGGTGTCAAAACTAAACGAGACACTAGTAGGAAAGCCATCGAACTTTGGAGTCCTCGGAGAGTCCAGTTTCCAGTTGTCCAGTTAAGTAAATGAGAAGCAACATTGTAAAGTGTTTTGGATAAAAGCGCTATATAAGTGGCCATTTACCAGTTTCCTGCTCTTTCCTTTCTGTCTTTTGCCCCTACCCCTAATTCAATCCTCCCTTCCACAAATTGCATGTTCATGAAAAATTCTTTAGCTAAAAGATATGGTAGATTTCTTTTGACCAAAACACTATCGGTTTAGTTTCCAGAGGTGAGGCAAACTCAGGGATCCTCTTTCATAAAATCCTGTAGAAATGTTGTTGAGTAAGACACCTGAGCCTCAGCTCATCGACAAACTAGACCCATAAAAGTGCTGGGTAAAGCTTAATTTTCATACACAACCTTCAAAGTGGAGAGCGGATGTAACACCGACCATTACCTGGAATGCACAGCAGCAAAGAGCAAGTTTGGAAGCCAGTGAAACAGAAGTGTTTTGAAGTGTAATAAGAGAATCACGGAGCACAGAGAAGGAGTCGTGTCCCTGCATCGATGATTCTGATGCACCACAGAAAACTGATGCTCCTACAGTCAGTGTAGAGAAATCACAATGCAGAGCCGAGTATTGAAGCCAAACGCATACACCTGTGTTTATCTTTTTTTGGAAGGGATGACAAAAGAAATTACTGCTTTTTTTCCCCCCATCCATTATCTGAACCGGTTATTCCGATAGGGGTCAAGAAGACAGCTTCCGGAAATGTATCCAGAATTATTAAATCAAGACAAAAACTAAGTAATTAATGAAGTAATAACACAAAGAAAAACGTTTAGCATTTTCAAAGCCTTTTTTTTTTTTTTAACAAATTAACCCTGCAGATTTTTAGTTTCCATCACTGCAAAGTGCAGGTGGAAAAGACCTTGAATTTAAACAGAAGGAGATTCTTCTACAAGCAGACAGTTCGACTAATCAGGAACTGGTTGCATATTTGGTTGTTAACTTGCTTACACATGAGCCTGTATCCAGGACCTTGCTCAAGGGAATGTCAGAAACAGTAATTATGGGATGATCGTGGTAATTATACTGTGTGTTTCAGTCTGTCAGGCTCAAACTAATGACTTTCAGGTCACACTCACTCCATCGGTCACCTGATGCCTCATTAGCAACACGTTTGCGTTGGTTATGTGTGTGTTTTTGTCATTGATCGGACATCACAATTTCCTGACGGAGGCCTTAGTGCATCAAAGACGTCACACGTCTGCCAACTCGTTATTTTCTTTTAGTACCTGTAAAGATTCTTTCACCACAGCACCGTCAATACCAGACCCAATATTGTTCTGACCACAGCAGAAGGAGTGATAGAAGGATGGATCATTACTCCTGCTGAGTTTCAAATGCCCAACAAACTTTGATGAGTCTTAGATCTTTTACTCATCTCAAACTTTGTTTAAAAAACTTTCTGTCATTAGCTGCTTCGCTTTGACCAGGAGATAGACCAAGCCCACTTAAACAGAGTCAAACTAATGTGGACTCACATGTCACAGATAATTACAGTAGGAATTATGGCCCTAACTCCTGGAAAACAAAAGGTGAGACACTAAAGAAAGTTGAAGGTACACAAGAGAAACTTCTGAGAGTGGATTGAGACTCCAAAGATGATGGATGTCTGAGACTTCGCAATCAATCATGGACCCAGTATTGCAGGTTCTCCCTGTGGCTGAAGATCATGGTGATGAATCTTGCTGCAAGTTCCAGCTGGAGAGTAAATTTGGAACTAATTTGTGTGATTAATAAAAAAAACAATTGCCTTCACCAGCAAACTGCTAATTACCATTCCAGCTCGTCAGCCTTTGTTCCTATTGATGGTTGATGTTCTCAGTGAGTATTTTGACCTCAGCCTCAAGTTGGATTCTTCACTTCTTCTCCACCCATGTTGACACCATTTTCTAGACTTTATTATTTTAACAACCTCCTAAACCTGTGACCATCTTGATGCAAATCCTTTGTTGTTAAAGGTAAACTTTTGAACTTGTCTCACCTGTCTCTGAGTCCACATCTGTGAACCCAATAAATCACTTGTTTCTGGAGATTAAACCCGTGCTTGAATTGGGTCAGCACTGGCACGGCGGATCCCTGTCCAACTGACTGCTCTGAATTAAAGTGTCAGGCTAAATAGGCCAATTGCTTTTTCAAACAAGTGGCGAGAGGAGATAAGAGTGTGACGTGTGACGTACAATATGTGTTCTAGTTCAGTGGCTAAGCTGCTAGATGTCTCTTCCATCTGCTCCAACAGAAATGAACAATACAGGCTATTTTAGGCTTCCGGAGCAATTCATTTCTAATTTTGCTCATTTGAATGACTATTCACATTAATCGCATTATTAAATTAGCAATTCTTGCAGACATTTTGTGCCCCACACAAAATGAAGGCTCATTTAATCCTTTATCTAAACTACTTATCCTGTTAATGGTCCCAAGGGCGTCAGATCTGATCCCAGGTCACAAGCTCATCACATCCACAATCAAGCACCCTGTTTGGTATTGAAGTGTAGTAGAAAATGACTGGGTCACATTTTGTAATAGCCAAACTTGTGGTTTTGTCTTTTTGGTTTTATTTGTTTGGACATTTGTTGTCTTTAGTGTTTGGAGAAAAACCATACATTTGAACAGGAATAAATGTGGAGCGTCCTGTGAATGTACAGTAGAGAGGTCCACCTCTGTGGTGAAGATTTGGGCAACGTGTATTTTAACAAGAATCTCAGACTGTACATTTTGTCTGAGTGCAGCCGCTCAGAGTTTAAAAATAACAGATCTAGAAATGATTTACACTGAGGGAAGAACACAATTTACAGCACAGTCTTCATTAGATTCAGACTTTAACAGTGTCCACATTGTTTAGATGGTTGTCCTGGACGCCTAAACTGGTCCAAAACACCTCAGCTGTCCAACCGGCTTCATAGTATACTGTCAAGTTTCAGCCATACCTGCATAAACTTTAGAAAGTTCTTGTCATCTGTAAGTCAAGTACTGCACGAAGCAGGACGACATAGTTAAAACAGAAAATTAAAGACGGAATAGGTTTAAACCAAATGCAGTAGGTGTCTCCTTGTTTCCTTAAATAAGACAAAGTACTTTTAGAGCATTTAAACCCAGAGGCTGCATAAAGATCACCTGTGTCAGACAAGCTCCACATGGTTAATAACCACAAAGCCTAATGAGCATGTGGCTAATTTGCTTTAGCCACAACTGAATTTACAATTACATTTTGGTAACAATGGTTCCAAGTTTGCTGCTTAATCTTTCAAACGGAGTATGTAACACATGGGGGTCTGGATTATGACTTGCTTTCTGTCATTAAATCATGGAATTTAGTCTTACTGCAGCTTTCTCTCTGCATTTTGGAACAAAAACTTTGTGTGTAATTATAGTCACTCATTAGTCTAATTACAAGGAAACACAGCAGCTGAAAATCCTAATTCCGTTTCAAACTGTATTTCATTAGAACCCACTGAGTTTTTTGGTTGTTTCTTTGTGGACACTTCACATCAGCAGCAAAATGACATCTTTTTCACAGCAACATTCAAATATCTCTCAGCCAGGGAGGTTTCAGGCCATTCACTTCCGTATGTTCCTGTGTCTTTATCTACTCATGTTTTGTAATTATGCATTTTGTTGGAGGCCTTGCAGCTAATTTGCCCACTGGGGACTATAAAATCTTGAAGTTAAGCTTTATTAGTCATTCCCTGAGCACTAGATTCATGAAGTTAGCAGACCCTGCTTCAAATGTAATTAGTGTCTTCGCCTGTAACTATTTCCCAGTTCCAAAATGTGCTGCATGCCTATTGTCACTCTGCTAAAACAAACTGCAAGTAAACCGTGAGCAGAGCCTGTGGACAACCTTGGGTTTACTCATCTTCTCTGTCTCACACGTGGCTCTGAGCTTTAAGTAAAGGTGGGAAAGGTGCTTGATGGGAGCCAGTAACTTCGATCTCATCAGCAGCATAGATTTTAATGGGGACAGCAGCCAATCCTGCATTCTGTCAGGCAGAGGCAACTAACTCGGGATGAAAGAACCTGGATCTGAATGATGGAAGAACTGGAGGCTTGACCCCAGTCGGTAATTAGTTTTTAAACTTACTCGTGTTATCGCAGCCAAAACTTTTTTATCAGCTGGATTTTTACTCTGTGTTTTCAGATATGGAAACAATTTTCTCACTGAGAAAACAAAGAGATTGTTCACATACTGGAATCGACCTACGTAGTGTGGCAGAAAGATTGATTGACAAGGGAAAAAACTAAAACAGAGCACAAAAACCCCTTTAGTTAAGCAGCAAGGAGACGAAGACAAAGGAGTGAGACGTACTGAATGTAGGTATATATACATTTTAAAGCATTAATTCAGTTTCTGAGCTGTGACCTGCAAGAAGAGAAGAAAAGTTTAGAGATACGTAACAATAGACAACCTAAGGGCTGGAAGTGGGCTGGTTCAGCACAGTCTCATCCTACACCTTGAGATAACGACACTTCCTATGGCGTCAAATGGAACACGTTTTTTGGCTGATCAAAATGACGCTACAGGTCTCAGTATAGGACGCCCCAGGTCTCAGTATAGGACGCCCCAGGTCTCAGTATAGGACGCCCCAGGTCTCAGTATAGGACGCTCCAGGTCTCAGTATAGGACGCCCCAGGTCTCAGTATAGGACGCTCCAGGTCTCAGTATAGGATGCTCCAGGTCTCAGTACAGGACGCCCCAGGTCTCAGTATAGGACGCTCCAGGTCTCAGTATAGGACGCCCCAGGTCTCAGTATAGGACGCTCCAGGTCTCAGTATAGGACGCCCCAGGTCTCAGTATAGGACGCTCCAGGTCTCAGTATAGGACGCTCCAGGTCTCAGTATAGGACGCCCCAGGTCTCAGTATAGGACGCTCCAGGTCTCAGTATAGGACGCTCCAGGTCTCAGTATAGGACGCTCCAGGTCTCAGTATCGGACGCTCCAGGTCTCAGTATAGGACCACCACTTGATGCCATAGTAATGACTTTATATACACAGTAAATTTCAGGGTAAGGTTACGTTACAAGACAAAACGCTACAGTGACACCATCACACATACTTCCTTACTATAGTAACCACGTGTGTCATGTTGTGTTACGATCATCATTAAAGTGCACAACATCTTGCACTAGAGTCGAACCCTGCTCTTTTGTGGAAAGCTCCTGTGTCTTTGTGTACCATCCACCCCCCTGTTCCCCCCCAGTGAAATGTTTTTACCTTATATACTACGACATTCCTTTAAGCTTCAAATATCGAAGCATTTTCATTGTACAACACAGTGATCTGAGCCTCAATCAATGACACAAACATTTACCCAAAAAAAGAAAGAACACAACTTTCAGATAATCTCACCAGGAACAAACACAGGCTGCAGTAAATAAAATATTAAAACCACATAATGAAAAGTGATAGAAGACAGTGGGACCACAGAACTCGCCAAAAAGTCATCGAGTCAGTAAAGTAGTCAGTGTCTGTAAAGTAACATTGAGTTGGGAAGAAAAGAAAAATCAGTGATCAACCTCATCGTCGACCATTTTCCCTGCTTCTCCCCCTTCATCTTCTTTTCTCATTCACCCAGTTTCCTTTTCACTAAGAGAGAAAAGCCCATGAAAACCTGCTGCACACACAGTAAGTTCACCATCACCTACAATCCAGTAATCGTCTGTCACATTATGACCAAACAGCTTTCTGGGAAAAGGGGAAAAAAATGGTTTCAAAGAGATGAAGAATTTCACATTGTAGAAAAATGCTCCATCCTGAAAGTCCTGGGTCATTATCTAAAAAAAAAAACCACACATTATTTTATCCTCAAAAATGACTCGACTGATCACTTCAGCTGCAACTGCTGTATTTTCAGCGCTGATTACTTTGAATTTTTATTTTTCAAAAGTCACACTGAGACGATCAACAAAAATACATATTTAGATATTTTCTGGGATTCTTTTGATACAGCAATATGTGGAAACTCCGTGTTCATGTGATGGAATTGATTCATAGTATTATTAAGCAGAAAGTAAAGAATTAGTCTGAAATTGTCTCTTAACCACATAAATGGCTCTATGGGCTTTTGTGATGAGCTGTTATCGATGGCAGTTTTTAAGCCGAGCCATCAGTTGCTTGACTTGTTCTTGCAGAAGGATTCAGGTGAGTGTTTTTTTTGTGCTGGTACCCGGGTTGTAAAAGAGCTATAGTACCAGTTTGTAGCAAGTCACAGCTGGACGGGCAGAAGCTGGGCCTAGTTTTCAAAAAGTGGTGTGAGTTAGTCGTCGATAGTTCCCATCTTTGGAAGCCAAACCACCTCCATGTGAGCGACATTAGTCTTGGGAAATTATCCATTAGTCTTGGGAAATTAAGACTAGTTGCATAGACTGGGACGCTGTCTCCTAAACATAACATTCCTACACAACTACACACATTAGCAATGATACATAATCCAACACTGTTAAACGTGTCCAACATGGTACATTGAGCCCACTGTACAGTGAAGCAGTGAGTAAACAGAGGAGGGTGATTTTGGAGCTGAGCTGAGCTGAGCAGCAGGAAAATAAAAGAAATTATTTGCTTTCTTATACAGTCTTAAGGTTAATAGAGAATGACACGGTTTTAAGCTTGACTGAAGACTCTCCAGCCGCCGCCACCCTGCACCGGCCCGATTCACTCCATCCCATAAAGCAGTACAAGAAAACTGCAGCTTTTTATATGACAGGCCACATTTAGCTCAGCACTCTGTGTGTTGTTTCTTTTTCACACCAACACACACACACACACACACACACACACACACACACACACACTGGGTGTGCTGAGCTATAAATATAGGTGACACTCCTCTCTCAGATTACGGGAGGAGGAAACTATTTCAGCAGCTCTGAGGTCACTGCCTTCCCTCACTGTTTATATGAGGAGCCTCTACTGTTGTTTCAGAGTGTGGAACATCATATAATGGAGAGGTAATGGGTCAAAACCTCTTTCATATAGATGTCACCTGCCAAGAGCTGTTGCTATTGACTTTGTTCCTTCTGACTGGAGATCTGACCTGAGCTTTTCAGAGCAAAACCAAGCAAACCTTTTATTTTTTGTTCTTATTTGGGTTTAGTTCTTAGAAAAAACTCTGACATGTGCATGTGTCTGCATTTATTATGCATCCAAAAGAGTAGGACATTTTTAAATTGGGTGCGTTGGTTTTGCAGTTACACCAACAGAAGAAAATGAGCTTTACAACTGTCAATTTCCGCATCGATAATCAAGCAGATCAAACACGGCTCCTATAATGATGCACAAATACTTTAGTTCTGTTCCCACTCAACCTGAAGCTGCAACCAACCACATCTTAATTTAGGAAACACTGTATCCACCTGTCATTATTGTGTAATTAACAAGCAGCCCTGTTGAACGGCCAAATGAACAGTTGAAGACCAGGGAAATGTTTGTTTCCTATCATGGAAACATCCCCATATGATTTTCATATCATTCCAAGTCCAAGCAAAAAGACAAACCAAACCAAAAAAAGGACACAAAAATACAATGCGTCAACATAATTGTTACCTTGTGGCCAAAATGGTAAAACTACAGCGTTTGGCCCGTTCACACATCGTTCACGTTTCTTTTTGGCTGCTGATTGGTTATTCATGCTTCCCTCCAGCTGCTGATTGGTCGGCTGAAGAAGCCGCTGCCCCACACACCTTGAACACAGTCACTGGAGGAAACATTTCCTGACACTTTTGGGTGAAGGCTGAAATTTCAATGCCAGATTTCTCAAAACAATGGGGTCTGTGTTAGGGGGCCCAACCCTTGAACCACTTAAATGTCAAGAATATTGTGTCCTCCCAGGTCGAAGAGACAACCTGGCAAATTCAGTTCCTATTTTAAATTCAGAGATGTCGCTCTGACCTTGCCAACATTTCCTACTGGATTCTGTATTCAATAAACCAACAACCATGAATAAACAACATCTCCCAGTGAGCTTCCTGGGGATGGTGAATGCATGTGGTTTGGCTGAGGAGTGGAAGGTCAGGCTCCCTTTCTGGGCTTAGAAAGACAGAGCCGTGGGCTGTGCCATCCACGCATAGGCCCCTCCTGGGACCGGGGGACTGGGGGAGGTGAATGCTCTTGGTTCAGTGGCCTGACGTGGAGCTGCTGCAAACCTCCTCCTGTGGGCTTCGGCTCTGTCCACCAGGAGCAGTGATCTGTATCACGCAGTCACAACAGTTCACCTCACTTTAAGCATGGGCTCCACTGGGGATAGACGGTAGAGAAAATGGAAAGTGTTTTGTGTTTTTTATCCCTCCCTCCCATTCATTAATCTCTCAGACAGCAGGGAGAAGGCAGACCATCCCAGTTGTGTGTCCTGTTAAAGTGCTTCTGCAGTAACAAAGTTAGCTCCTATCTGTTGGCATAATGGCAGGTTGTACTGTGTGTACAGTGCAATTAATCTCTGAAAGTAGTGAACACTCCAGGTTTAAATTCAGTTTTAAAGTCTTCCCTGCTGTGTTCCCTGAAAGTCTGAGCATTATATTTTCTTCTTTTTTGTGATAGAGGAGTCTTCTTTTTTAAATTTTACATTCTGATATGAACTGAACTAATGGCACAATACCAGTGGAGTCGGTCCTGCCACTGTGTCTCTTGTTTTTCTGTTGTTTGTACATTTGAAACCTAAATTCAGTGGCTGCAAAAGTAACAGATAGTAAAACAGCTGCTTAGCTTAAATCAGTCTAGTATTAACTATCAAATTATTCAATATTTAACACATGAGCCTTAGCACCTAATCTTTGTGCTCTTACATCAAAATGTTTCTTGCTTCATCACTGTTGAAATAATTTTAGTTCATAATATCTTTTTTGCATTCACTCTACATTAGAAATGAAATAAAGCCACCAATATAAAATTTAGCCAACAAGCGAGAGATTTACTAAAAAGCTGTATCACAAAATGATTGTTTTATTGAAACTAATGTTAAAACAAGTAGCTTAACTTAGCTCTTAAAATCTCAACACCTTCACATGAGAAAAAGGTTCAGCAAACTCGAGATATTAATTTACTATTTAGTCATATGGACAGTTTTTACAGACACATTTGCTTGGTCCTTTTCTCAATTTAAAGAGTTAGTTGTTTGTATCGCATGAAGTTTCAGCTGCAGCTGGTGAAGTCATTTTGAACCAAAATCAGTCCAGAGATAACGTAGCAGGCCGCCTTCAACGACTTTGTCTGCAACCATCATCGTGTTTACATGATCATTTTGTGTTCAAATCAGAGCTTCTGTAAAAAGGCCTGAAAGTTAAACTACACATTTGATAAGCTGAACAGCACAACATCCATACTTACATTATCCATCTTACTAGATTTCACTTAATTCATTGCAGTTTTGAATACTCAAGGCATAATTCCTGAGGGGAAGGATCCATTAGAGTAAACCCCCTTCCTCCCCTTTCTCTTTGCAGGTCTGTTCACTGGAGTGGAAGGACCTGGGCAGGAGGGCAGTTAATACATCATCCCCACCCTCCCCATTTTACTCATTACCACAGTGACTGTGGACTGCCATGTACGTGAGGTGCAGCCTCTTTAATCTGTCTCAATCTGAGAGCCCCTGGCTGTCTCTGCTGCCACAACAAGTCTATTTAACATGAAGAGAAGCTGGAAATGCAGCTGCACGAGCTGTAGATCTCTGCAGACAGAGGCAGCACACACACACACACACACACACACGAACAGAATGCACTTCATACAGCAACAGGGATGCACAGCTACAGAACAGCACTGCTACTGTTAACAGCCACAAACACACAGATCATCATCAGCTAAAACGCATCACTTCTTTACCACAAATGCAATGATGCTCAAAAATCTCCCCATGGAGCAGAATCTCCGTACTAAGTGCTCAGTCACACAACACAAAATGTCCACAAATTATGCAGAAAGTCTAAAAAAATGTGCAAACCTCAAACTACCCAAGAGGTGAAAAAAGACACAAAGCTTCCAAAAATAGACAAATTACTTAAAAGCATCACAAAGTGTCCAAAAATAAACATCAAAAGACCAAAAGGAGAGACACAATGAGTAAAGACAAACGCGAGATGTCCAAAACAGAAAGGGGCATAGTCCACCCATACTGATATAGTAGATGGACCACACTGAAGAGAACCAGCTATCAATGACCAGGGACCCACAGGGGACAGCAGCTGCATTGACGCTATTGTGTCTGACAACTTAATGAAAAATGTGAAATTGGTAGATAAGAGTGTTTTGTGCTAATTAAGCACAATCCCAAATGGGGACATATTAACCCTTCACTTTAAATTTATGGGACTTCTATTAACTTTTAATGGCTTTTCTGCCCCAAGCTCTGAAGTTTCTGACCCTGACTTTGAAGCCCATCTCACTACCACTGCTTTGGCCCTAAGCTTCACTTAATTCACTACACAATAAATGTCCAATATTACACACAAGTGTGTGAAGTGCTACCTGAAGAAATCTCTGAAACGTTCATGTATTTGAGCATCTGTGGGTTTGATAAAATAATAGGAGACGTGCACTATGAGCACGCAGCCTTCTTCTCTAAACTTTTTCAAGTAAAAAAGTGGATGTTTATACATTTTTGCAGTGCACAGGTCTGTAACACAGCTTTTAAAAGCACATTCATGATGCATGTGACTTGTTTGCGGGCTCCTACTGCACAGAGCTCACAATTGTATCAGCCCATAAGCTGTTGACCTGCGCTAATGCAAATTGTTGAAGAGCCATTTGCAGTGCAGAGAACTCTCAAGTTGGACTTGACACGCATTTGCATAATAGCTCAAAATACAAGAGGAGAGCACAGCCCCAGATGGAGATGGTGACACGCCGTAATACGAGTGAACACGTCTGTTTCTGGTCGAACAACCTGCAGCTGCATAAAGAGAATATAATCATTTAACTCACTGATTTACACAAGAGGGAGTCACATCAGTTTGTGGTTACACACGGACAAACTGAAGTTGGTTGTTGTTTCGAGATGCAGAACGCTGCTCACAACAAGCTGCTCACCGACTCACTGACTCATCTCAGGACAACCTATAAAACTAAGCAGCGACAAGCAACAGTGTCGCTTAAGTTCAAACTTTTTTTTTTTTTTTTTATTGCTTTGTCCTCAAACAAGCTGCAAAGTTATTTGTGCTCTTGTAGACGAGAACGGTTGTTGATACAATGCCACTGAGCATCATATAAAAGAGATAATAATAGATGCAGATTTTTCTTGTGCTGCAGCTGTGAGAATTCAACACATCCAAACAGGATGAATGTAAATTATACATTAATGTTCTGAAAATCGTGCAGTCTGAAAGCACAGAGAAACACTGTACATCAGTCCATTCTCCACATAAACCATGAGATGGCTTTTAAGACATGGGCTAAACATTTTTAAGCTAACACACATCTTCAACTCCACTCTCCTTGATGTCAGTTTGCTGTTCATATTCATTATTCACACTCATCTCCTTAAGCCAGTGTAAATATTGTATCACTTCATGGGCCACCTTTAACCTCCACAACCACAGTTTTTCCCTTTCACCTGCTACAATGTTGGGTTCTAATAACCACAACAGCGCTGATTACACCAGAAAGTACAGTTCTACAACAGTGAAATAAACACAGAAGTCGACTTTGTCTTTTACTTGCTGCAAGGGGAGCCGGCGGGTCTCAGTGACAGTTGCACTCACCCGAACACAGCCACTCCAAAGAGTATCCCCTTGCAAGCTCTTTTTATTGTAAACAGGACAGAACAGAGAAAGGTATGCCTTCACGTGATTGGACATTTCATGTATACAACTTCTCTTTAGGTCAAACCATCTGGTTACTGAACAACCAGATATTCTCACCCAAGAAGGAATGTGGACACAGGATTTATGTCCTGCTTTACAGGCCCTAGACTAAACAGATTAGAAGATGTACAGAACAGGATGCACATCCTGCTCTGTCCCGAGGCTAAACTAGTTAAGGAATGTAGCATAGAATATATACATTATACCAAGTTGACTATGTGAGTCTTGTGACTTACTATTCTTCACATAATGATAATAACACAAAGAATATAATATAGAATATAATAGAAAATATAATAGAAAATATAACAAACTCCAACAACTTTCCTCAGCCATTTAGTTTTGAATGGAGGTTTATTTCCAGAAACGTCTGTTGAGCTCATGAACATTTATTCATTTTTAGCGGTTTGATAGTTAAAGTAGGCTCATTTACTGCCATGTCCAGCAGATTTACAATGAACTCACATGAAGACAGTCAAATGGGAAAAACGGCAAATCACGTCAAATATGAGACGAGACATGAGCACAAACATACAGTGGGAGAAGTATTGGTCATTAAATGCACCAGAATAAAAAACAAAAAAACAAAAACATCCTTCCAGTTTCAAAAATTGCTCAAATTTAAATTGGGATTTGCTCAAATATAAACTCTGCTTCTCTGTCAGACTGTACATAGCACATTTTGAGCTCCATGCTAACAGCTTCACCCAATGCTCATAAGGTGCAAAGTAAAGCACGTGTAGTGTTCAGCATGTTCAAAATCTTGCACACAAAGTGATGCTCACGCAGATGGAAATGTCAGTGATTTTGAGGCTCATAAAACCAAGTACTGGCCCAGAACGAGATTGTACATTGAACCATTTTCATTAGTTATTAATGTTAATTGAACACTTTTTATTTCAATGACTTAAAAAAATGTTTTTGTTTATTGTTTGGTTATTGGCTTGAATTTCTTCCCTTTCAAACTTATCTACCACATTTCAACAGTTTTTACTATTCCATTATCTGCAGGGAGATGCATTGAAAACATTATAAGGCTGTGGGTGCAGCGCCCTGTCAGAACATATGGCTCAGCATCTGAGAAACTGCTCTCTGATTTATGTAGATCTCATATTAAAGCTCTGCTGTGAAGCAGACCTCATGTATTATTCACAGCAACGGCATGTGCGCGTGTTTATATGCGCTATATATATATATATGTGTGTGTGTGTTTGTGTGTGTGTGTGTGTGTGTGTCCTACTCTGTTGCATCTGTAACTGACTCATCACAGGCGCAGTGGATTACTAAGCAGAGAGACAGAGACAGTGTGAAGCAGACTGGTAGAGACAGACAGGGACTGAGGGGAATAGTAAAAATGAAAGTGGAAAAAACAGGAAGACCGAATCTCACAGGGGTTTGGAGCAGTGCTGCAGAGGTGTGGAGTAATTTGATCATGAACATCTTTATTACTATACACACACTTTAATTTAACAGTTATTTTTTATAGAAGAAAATGCCTATTTTGCTGTTTATTGCTCATTAATTGACTGATTAAACTGACTGTACTCCCAGTTTATTAAACTTCAAACACCTGGGGCCAAAATGGCTCCGAAACACACAAAGTGCAAACACTGAACTGAGGTTGCTGTTAGTTCTTCAGGCTGTTTGCCAGTTTATGCATTTGACTATTTAAAGGTGCAAGAATTAACTTTGTTACAATGAATTCATTTGCATTGTTTATTGTATGAGGTTTCATTTGGAAACAGCCTTTTGTTCCACTTGTTATATTATAAGGTTTTAATATTGATGCTACAACTTAAATCGTTCCTTAAATTATTTATGTTTTTTGTGTCATAGAGTTTATTACTTTTGCTGTGTGGAACAGAAAATAAAGTCACGGGGTCCTGGAGTCTCCTGGGCGAGAGGTGGAGTCCACCCTGGACAGGTGTCCAGTCTATCTCAGGGCCAACGCACATAGCTGTTCACATTCACACCTTCGGCCAATCAAGAGTCACAATTGTACCTGACCTGCATGTGTTTGGACCAACAGCTGGTCTGGGATTTGAACCGGGGACCTTCTAGCTGTGAGGTGGCAGCTTCACCACTGTGCTGCCCCTACTGCAAATGAGTTTTGGTCAGTTGGAATTTGATGTCAGCAAAACATTTTAGAAAAGATGGACCGGGGGCATCAAAAGACTGGAAAATCTGTATACTGATAAAAACAAACCATCTTTTCTAACAGCTAATTAGGTAAATTCCCAGAGACGTCTGGCAGAAGAAAGGGTGGAGTAAAAAAATGCAGGTAAACAACCTAAGAATAATGTAAAATGCCATGAATTCGGGGATTTTATCATCATTTCTGATTTATAACATCACTAAATGATTCAGAGAATCCACATGATCTTCAGTCCCTCGGGCAGCACTGCATTAAAGACAGACGTGATTCTGAGGTGGAAATCAGCGCACGGACTCACAAACACCTCTGGAAACAACTGCCAGTGAACACAGGTTGTCTCTGCGTCTACAACTTAACACTCTACCATGTAAAAGAAACTACACATAAACAAGAGCCGGATTATTTACAATGGGAAACTGTCCTGTTGTCGACTGTGATGAGTCAAAATTGGAGCAGAGGGACCATCTGACATCATCAGCACACAGTTCAAAAGCATCTGTGGCGCTGTAGACGGGGATCAGTGAAAACTGAACGGGGAAACTTTTACATCTGTGGAGGCTCCATCAAGGCTGAACTGTCCAGCCGCTGAAATCCTGTATGGGGAATAATTTAGACTTCAAAACTAAAGCAACGCTTCCAGAGGGTAAAACAAAGAGGTGATGCAACACAGTGGTAAACATGCCCCTGTCCAAGCTTTTTTTTTTTTTTTTAAGGTCTCGATGGCATCAAACTTAAAATGAGCAAATCTGGTATTTTGGTAACGTTTTCAATAAAAATAGGCTCCAAATGATTTGGAAATCATTGCATTCTCAGCGTCCCAACTGAAATGAATCTCTTCTATGATGCTCGGTTTGAAAGGGTCCGATCGCAGTAACCCAGCTCCAGGCTACTGTTTGGTTTTTGTTTTGATGTGCTCAAATGACACAGCTGAGAGGAGAAGCAGCTTCAGAGAGAACGTTTTAATCCTTCAGATCTGGTTCCCTTTGACTAAACGCAGCCCGCATGGAGAAAACAAAGGTGCCTCAACAAGCAGCAAAACGAAGACAAAAGCTTGGAGAGTGTGAGCTGCAAATGACAGCATGAAGTCAGTTTTTGCAGCTTCGATTGGCTTTGTCTACTTAATTCACTGTCTCCACGTGTGCACAGTTTATAAAATTACTAAAACTACCAAGAAAGACAATGATCAGATGCCATGATTCCAACCTCTGGTTTATCTGGAAACGTATCCAAGGTAAAGCAAAGTTCTGAATAATGTTATTACTCCACAGGTACTCAGACAGGCTTCATCAAACTACTGTACAACCCAGATCTGCTAATTTCAGCAGTAACAGTCATGTGACTGATCAACATTTAATGAATAAAGCTCAGATTTTTAGTCTCTGACAGTCTGGAAGTGGCTCACACGTGATGACAGAGTAAACTGAGTGCAACGCACTTGATGATTCCTTAAGTTATTATAAGTTATACATGATGGATTTATAGGTGCGAAAAATGTGGACTTTAGAGCCAAATGAAGGTAAAATAACTTTAGAAAACACTACGTTTAGGTAAAAGTGTAGTTACTGCTGCCTTAGCTGTGACATCATTGGTCGCTGATACCGCTCTTAAATATTACATGTTTAAAACACCTTTGCGAGAACAACTGACAGCTACCGGGTCTCAAGACCAAAGACTAGTCTCTTTAACACACACTCAACGATAGTATCTGCTGACTGTCAGCGCAGACTCAGCCAGACCAGGACCAACTAGGTCCGACCAGCCGCCACGACTGAATCCCGTTCGTAAACAGTTCAGTGTGTGCTGACCTTAAGCTACAGAAGCACATGTAGAGTAGAGCAACTCCATCTCTCATAACCACACGCAGATCCCATGACACAACGAAGGACACAAAAGGGACTTACTATGGTGAAGTTCATGACCTTGAGGATCCAGATCGTTAGTGCCAAGTTGATCAGGATCAGGATCATCAGCAACAGGACAAAGAAGTAAAGGCAGCGTTTCCTCCAGCCGTATATTCCCACTTTGTACACTTGGGGTTTCTCTGAACTCTGGACATTGTTCCTATGAGTGCACTGTTCCTGGGTCATCTGAGAGGAAACAGAGAGTGAAATAACTTCAAGTATTTGCATAATTTATATTTTTTATTAGCTTAAGACAGCATTTCAACATCATGATCTTCTAAAGACATTATGGAGCATGTTGGCAAAGTTTCACATCCGGCAGACACAGATTATCTCCATCATGCTAATGTGGTCGTCTGTTATGTTCCTGCACGTAAACAAGGGCTGGAGACGAGTGTGAGCGAGACTGGTGCAGCTGCACAAACTGATGCTCAGTCCGCACACAGAAATAGCATCCAGTGCTGTTGCTTCCATGTTGACTGGAGACGATGGTGGTGGGAGGGATTTGTCACTCACTAATTAGCGCGGGCGAAGCAAGCCAGCAGATGTCACGATGCTTTAAGCCTCGGCAAGCAGGCTGAACTAGGACGCTGCAGTACCTGCAAGTAGCAGTAACTGCCTGGAATTAATGGTCTAATTTTTTCCCTCCATAGCCTGGCAGTTATATATTCAGCCATTACTCGCACCCATTGGAGGCCGTCGCGGTTGCGCCGAGATTTGTGATGCAACCGTGTAGAGAAGATGATGATAAGATAAAGAGATGGGGCACATCTGAACATTAGCGCTCTCTGTTGAGCCTGCTGACCAGCTTCTCACTTCTGGCACAGTATAAGACAGTTTAGTTAGCAATTGCATTGATTGATGGCCCCGTAAGTGGTCTATAACTCCATTATACCCCCCCCCCTTCCCCCGCCCAACCGATGTGCCGATTGTGTCGATTAATGATGATCCTAATTGTCTGCCTGTGAAGATGAGAAGGCATTGTTCACTTCAACCGCCATAATAATGGTCTTAGAACTGTGTGGAAAAATACAATTTACTGTCCTCGGTGCTTCGGCGTGTGCGCCTTAGAACACCAAAGCCAATCGTTTTTGACAACCACAAACATTACCCGCTAAGTGAAACAAATGGCACAAGACAGGGCCCCATTGAGAAAGTGCTGAAAGCTACAGAGGACACTTCAAAGCACCAGTCAGCAAAAACAGCTAAATTCTCATTGTGCACATTTTTGTTTTATGGGAGAATTAGAGACGAAGAGGCAAATATACACTCAGCTAGAGGATTTCTTTTCTTTGGTACACCAACTTAAAACCTCCGTTTGCAAATGTCATAGTGGTTAGTTTGTGGCAAATGTAGTTTGTGGTGCTGTTGTCAATGAGGCTTCAACAGAAACAGAAACCGTATCACTTTCAGGAAGGATGGTTTACTGCAGGACTGCTGGATTAGACCATTAGTTTTTCCTGTAGTCAAACGCAAAATCTAAACATCAATTCACATATACTCAATCCAATCCAACTTTATTCATGAAGCACCTTGGGCGCAGTTGGCCAAAGTGCTGTACACAAACACATAAAAGAATTATACATATGAGAAATTTAAACAAACCAAGACAGAAAAACAAATATCAAACAATTAAAAAAAAAAAAACAGTAAAAAGAGTAAAAGCCCAGGAGAAGTAACGTGTTTTAAGAAAAGATTTGAAGCAGGAAGTGAGTTGTCGTTCCTCAAGCGCAAGGGCAACTCATTTCACAATTTCGTCTTTTTCTTTTGTTTCTGTTCATCACAAAGACATTTCACTGGGCTGATGGTTGCAGCTGTATGAAGGACAGGTGCAGGTAGCTGAATGTGCTAACTAAGCTGTCACACGGCAGCTACAAGGGGACCCACTTAAGAGCTTTTGGAGCAGCGGTGGGGCCCCGTATAAAGCCTTTAGGGGGGCGTTAAGGGGATTTATAGTTGTCATTGCACACTGTGCCACTAGGAAATGCCATCTGGGGATTTTTTTTCTTTTTCCCCTGAAAGGTGGAAAAACAACCATCACCGAACTGAGGGGAGAAAAAAAAACAAAAAAAACAGAGCGATTAGTTTGGATGTTTGAGAATGTACTAATGTACAACGCTTGATACTAAAACGGATCTGGGGAAAAAGATGAATGGGTTGAGCAAATGTGTTTGTTTGCATTTTTAAGTTAACAGTTTGGGTCCAGTGGTGTCATCTTGTCAGTTATTGTCATGCAGAACGTCCAGCTGTCTTTTTTGAGTGGGGGTCGCTTCAAGTCAAATCACCCTTTTCATGAAGTGGGATGTAAAGTGTTCCTTCCATTCCTGGTCTGTTGGACCATGGGTCACAGCAGAACCATTTGGGAAACAATGCTGATCTATGTATTTGGTTATATCACATGTGAATGTTCACATACATGCAAAGGGTCAAAGTGATGCCTGTGTAAAGGTAGAGGGTCTGAGGGTTTGTTGAATGAATGGTGATTTATATTGACAGTGAATAATTACACCCAGTTTCATGGCAACACAGCAACTGCTGTCCAAACATTTGGATCCAAACTGAATGTAAATGAAATATGACCAAGTTCATTGAGTTGTTTCATAATAACCAAGATTGCTTTTACAGTTTAAGCAGCACCAGGTTTCTACATCTTTAGTTCAGAATTATCCAAATACAAACACGAACACAATGACAAACATCTGTATGAGCCAAAGGTCACCCAGGCGGTTGATCGGCTCTTTGGCAGAAACCTCAGAGGGAGCAGCAGCCTGCGAGTGGGAATTAATTACGTGTATGATCCTGCATTGCATTTTCTTTTATATTTCCATCTGCAAACACCTGCCACAGCACAGACCTTCCAAAAAATGGCTGAGAGCCACGGCAGACACACTGCGTTCACCCTGGAACAAACTGCTGTCCTGTCCAATCGCCCATCTGAACAGGATCCCGTTCAGCTGACGGTGCTACTCTGACACTTGTTTACACAGAAGAAGCGCGATTATGAAAAACTGCACACACGAGATGCAAAGACTGATGGACGGCTTTTCCATTTCCTCTTGCGGCGTGACGGCTTCAGATAACCGACCCTGGAACTGATATGAAACTAAAACTTCAAAATGAAACAAAAGAATAAACAAATCACACAACATTAACGTCTCGTGCTCGAGTTTGGAGAATATCACTAAAAAGTGAGGGAAAAAAGGTCAGCAAGGTTTCATGTGTGCACAAACTCCAGTTCCTCGAACTCTTGGCACAGTGAACACCTTGGAACTAGGCAGCACGTTATGTTTTCTATTATATTTTTACTGACACAGCCTTGGAAAGGCACAGAACAGCTAAATTATTTCTGCAGGTTTTTGCCTCTTCACTGGAATAATCTTATCACTGTAAATTTGTAACAGCCCGAGTTGCACATTTTATGGCAACACTGCTGCTGTTCTATTAAAAGCACAGAATGAGGGCGACAGAAGTAATTCCAAAACAAGGTTACAGCGCGATAGAAAATGTCATTTCTTTAAACAGACTTAAAGAACTTTTGTGTAGCTCTCAACAAAAGATCGGGGGGGAAAAAAAATGATCTAAGTGGAATGAAAACTGTCCTCAATGACACGAAGAAGGATGGATAAAAATAAAAGCAAATGCTGCAGCAATGCTACTCTCCAGATGTTGGGGAGATTAGAGCATCAGCCGTTGGCAGGAGAGCAACACTCGCAGTGACAGCAGCATCACCTGCACTCAAATGTGTGCGTTTGCTTTTGCATGTGCCACGTGCTTTTGTTGAGGTAAACCTTTGCACAACCTTGATGTTTGCTGTGTGTTTTTGTGCGGAATCGCTTTTGGTGAAAAGGTGTCAGTGAGGCCAATGGCCCAACAACAGCAGACGGTGAATAAACACAGGAAGATTTATAGTTTTGAACTTTATGAAATGCGAGTCTTGGTTCGACTCTCTCTAATACATAAGAGCAGCATTTGTGTTCAAACACTTTCAGAGGCGAAGTCGTGTTTCCCTGAATCTCGACAACAGAGGCAGTAACACAATTAGCACTAACTGTAGAGTTGCCATAGAGCAGGAAGAAACCAAAGTTTCCCTATAAAATGTACGACTATGCAGAATTTGCAGCCTAGGTCAGAAAGTACATATATTTAAATATCCATCTATTCTAATACCCTTCATTTTTAAAAATGACTTTCTCAGACTTATATACAAAATGACAATTGCTTTTAAAAATTAAAAAATAGTGTATTAAGAAATGTGTGTACACATTTTTATGGACTGTAACTCCAACTACTGCACTGTAGAGAAAACACCTACAGTACTTTAATAAGTCTAAACCTAAATGCAATCACAAACTGATATTTCTCCATCGCTTGATTTGGTTTCTCATCTCTACACATACACTGTATTACAGTGGGGATCTCTGCACCTCACAAAGTCTATCACAAATCAAATAAATGTACCACAGTAATGAAAAATAACTCGTCTCTTTTCTGTGTGTTTTAAAGACTCCCCATTCACGCACAGAGAGCACTAATAGCTTTGCAATAAGTTTTTAGGCTACAGGCTGACTGCAAAGAGAAAATGGTGCTTGGTTACAAGCTAAATAATGGCCACTCTCATATGAGTGGAGGTGTGTGTGTGTTAAGAAAGTGGAGTTGAAGAGCCGGCGAGGAAGAAAATAAGTGGCAAATTGGAGGCAAATCAAATCATTGGCCTTTGAGTCTTTTTCGCTCCCATGCTGCCGTCCAATGGTGCCTTTTGTTCAGCCAACTATTCATTGAGAGAAGCCTGAAGAAAACCAAACAGTCCAAAAAACAAAGTCTGTCGCTGATTAGAGAGAGAAATGAGCTTTTACAAAATGTTATTGGTTGTTCCCGCTGCCAAATAGCCAGGCAGCTCCCCATTACGACGTTTATAGACAACATGTGGATTAGTACCAGGTCCTGAAGGCTGCTGCCAATGGATACGCCGTTACTGGGGGCTCGTGCGCCTCCAAATGTGTGAATACACAAAATGGCCGACAGCCAGAGGCAGTTTATTGGCTGTTGCAATATGTGGGCAAACAGGCATTGGGAGCAATGTGATTGGTGGACTGAGAAGTTACTTTTATTGACATTTTTCCTGCCTTTTAGTTCAGGGGGCTATAACAGTCCCCAGTAGCTGTGCTCAGGGGCAAAAGATACTACATAGCTAGCAGCTAGCAAGTATTTTCCAGACAGTTTTAGAGTTTATTTGGATTTCTTCTGCTATATGCAGTTCCCTCTTTTGCATTTTCGTCTCTTACTGTCCTCAGTAGCTTACAAATTTAAAAAAAAAGGGTGATTTGAACAACTAAAATATGGGACGTCTTACTGTAAAAATATGAGACAGTGCACGGTATTGTATGTCTTTGGAAAAGACCAAACGTGTAGTTCAGAGATTCGGGGATGTTTTTCTGCCCTGTTCCTTCTCCTAGAAAAGCGCTTGAGCGATTCACCTGAACCTCGGTACGATGGGTTTTTTTCCCTTTACAACTTTCAACAACAACATCAGCATCAACCACTACAACAACAACAACAGCAGCAGCAACAGAGAGCAGTGCTGATGCTGTGGGGGCCAGGAAAGCTGATGCAACTCTGATGAAAACTGCCTCCTCATCGAACCAACACGCTGTGCATCTTATCAGCACGTTCACAAGATGCACACAGGACAGAGTTCATTTCTCATAAAAGATGCATAAAAATTCATCCACTGTCAATAACAGATGTATTTAACTACTACAACTACTACTGCTGCTGCTGCTGCTGCTTTACCGGGATTCTGTTGTTCACTTGCTGTTTCCTACATACCAACAGTCAGTGCTGCTTTTATTTCTCCTTCCCATGAACACAAAGTGACGAAAACCAGAATAAAAATAATTCAGAACCCAGCACCACTTCTCATTATACTTGCTAACAGTTGTTCAGGGCAGTTGGCAGGTATTTAGATTTAGACGATCTTTGTGTTTTCTGTCTGTTCTCCGTCCACGTTCTTGGGATTAGTACTATATGGGGCCCACACCATCTGTTGCAGGACTCTGTGTTTGTCTTCCTAAATGATGACTCCGGCCTGTGGTTCTCTGCCTCTGATCAGATCGTTTTGCTCGGTGGTCCAAGATCTGCATGACGACCACTAATTCTGACCAAAACATCCTACACTTTCTACATCTTTAAAACATTTCAAGACTGTATATGTTTGAACAAGTGCCTCACTGGTTTCTGCTTGTTCTGAGCTGGATCTCATCCACTTTCAAATGGAAGTTGGGTTGATGTGTCTTATCTGCACTTACCTTGGCCAAACACTGCGATTCCTCGGTCTTGCCAGTTCCTTTGTGCTACTGCAGAAAAGCTTCTACAAACCTTTCTGAAAACCTGTATTTTTCTTTTTCCACTTCTTCGAAGTATAAGATAGTAATGCTTTAGTTTACACATAATTAAATTACCCCTTATTGCTAGGAAATCACATAAAGCATAGGTGCCCATACCCTGTAGAGATACTAGTACCTCCAATTCTTTTATTTTATCAAGGTGACAGCATAGAGTTGTTGTCTAGCTGTGTGGACAGGCCCAATGCACCAGATAACCCCGTAACCTTGACAGATTTTCTACAAACAATTGTTAGCGTGATAGTTACCAAGTGTTTGCATGTGCTCCTCTCCAGCCACCAACTGGGCACAGCTCCAGACTGTCAAACAGGAAGTTGGGAGGTCCAAAAGCTCTTTATAGCAGGTGGCAAATCAGACTATACCATGTTAAGGTTGAATAGAGGGGGGGGGTTTCATGATTGTTAGGAAATAGTCTCTAGAGAATTATTTTTGCACATAGTTTTCACACGTGCACCAAAACCAGTTTGGACTGCGTGTTTCTTTGGTCCAATGTAAATGAATCTTACACTGGGCGAAGAAGACTCCAGCATCCCTGTGTGTGTGTGTGTGTGTGTGTGTGTGTGTCCGCCAAATATTAAAAGAAGTGACTGAGGCGTACGTACATTGAGTGAGGAAAAAATGTAATTGAAAATATCACTAAATATTGTTCACTGTTTTAGTTAAGATGACAAGAGTCATACACCTTAATTACACAGATTTTGCAAATATTGTGAATCTACAGTATTAAGACTTCATGTGTATTAGAAGATGAGAAGCACTATTAATATGACTGTTCACTGTATCAAGTATCTACTTGACAAATACTTAAATGACCTAAATTTTCGTCGTCTTGGGTTATTTGTTGGTTATTTAGATTATGCATAGAAATGAGCATCTTAGGCGCATTTAGGAATGCAGAACAGATTGTATTGTTCTGTGTATAACTATGTGCTGGATGACCTATATTCCTGAATAAATAGATTGATTGAAGTGAAATATGAATACGCCATAAGCATAAGCATAGAATAGACCCATGAGAATCCAATGGATTGTTGATCACTCAACACAGATAAAATCACAGATGCAGTTTGTAGAAGTTTTAGCTGCTGAGTTTGAGAGGTTTTATAACATAAAGTGTGTTTTCCTTGCCACTGAAAAATCCCTTTAATGAACGTAGCCGTAATGCTTAGATAAGTGCTTGTCTATTTAATCACACCAACAAATAAATCGTTTTTGACCCTTATTCTTTACTGCACCAGCAGCTCTGCCTTTTGTCTCACATTGTTGCTCCTCATTAACACTGAGGCCACATCGTCAGCACAGCGCTGCTCTGTTGTGTACTGCAGCTGTTTACTGGCCCATTAAAGATGAGACAACTGCAGTTAGTACTTAGAGATACTGCAAACGTAAAAGAAAAAACTGTAAACAGTGTAATGAGTGGTCCGGCTCGTTCGGGCTCTGACCAAGCTGCTTTTCAGTATTTCAACTAAAAAGAGAAAAGAACAAGAAAGTCACCACATTTATTGGTTAATTCTGCCACACAGACGTGAAGTCAGGCCTGGGGCCAAACTTGACTGCAGGGCATGATGAATACTTAAAGAGCTGAGTTACTTTGGACTCTCTTTATAATCTGCTACTGGTTTGGAAGTACTTGTCCCCCTCTTCACTGCATCAGCGGCATTGTTAGGAACGTGATTAGGATCATTTGGTAAAGTCTGTGCTTGTGGTATTAAACATCCTGTAACATGGTGTGGCGTTCGACAAGACGGGCCCGGAGGTTAAAGAAGCAGCACTGTCACATTGAATCCCAGTTTTATCAGAGAAGCGAATAATGTGGTGTCTCTGATAATAAAAAATGGATATTTTTCCATTTAAAAGACAATGCACGTTAATTGCTCTGTATTTGTTTATTTTTGTATCAATTATCATAACAGTGTTGAGGTCAAGACCAAGGTGATGGGTTAGTTTTCCAATATTCGCCATCTGTGCAATGTCCCTGTCTGGATGTTAATAACGTTTAGTTTGCGTTGCAAAAGCACTTGAGATTTATCTACCTTTGTTTCTCTGTGAGTGTGTCTAACACTGTAGTACAGGATGTAGACACAAAATCATCTCTGATTAATCCAGTTTGTCTTTGTTGTGCATAATTTCCCTAAACACAGTAATTAAAAGACGCGTTGAAATAACCAGACACCTTCCACAGACAAGATTACCCTCTTTCATTCTGCGTGCCCTTGGCAATCAAGACTCATAATACTCCCAACTGGAATTACAGTACGAAGGACTTGATCGATACAATTACTGTCCAAATCACACAGCATTTGTTGCCCTGAAGTGGAAAATTAAAGGATGAGTTCAATCACATTACCAGTAAGAAAATGAAATAGTTACATGTGGGCGTCCTCCTCCTTAATACTCCTCCGCCGATATCAGTGGATTAGAAGTGATTTCTGAGTCTGGTGATTATGGTGATAACGGCAGATTTCATGGGTCAAATTGGGTTGTTATATTGTGCAGGTAGTCCATCCATCATCTGTCGCATTTATTCCAGCCTTCATTAGGTGCTTCAGTCTGTCTCAGACGTACGCATACAGACAACCATTCACACTCATTTCGGTTTGGGGTGGTATTCGCAGCCTTCCGCATCCCAACCCGACACTCTACCCGATGAAAACCAGGGTACCTGGAGGACACCTTTACAGAAAGGCTGCAGCTAGCAGGTGGATTCGAACTGGGGACCTTCCAGCTGTGAGAAAGCAGCGCTAACCACTGCAACAAGGTGCTGAGAACGCTGAGCAGATCAGAGTGGACTGACTGTCCAGCTACTGCTAGCTGGATTCCTAAAAGTGACCTGTTATGTGTGTGTTTTTTTAATCAGCTCATTTCTTTCATGCACTCGTGTGCTGAGCTGAACAGCCAATCAGATTGCTCTCTCTTGTCGAAAGGACCTGAACAAACGTGAAATCAGCTGAAAAGCCATCACCAAGGATCCAAGGGTGTCACACCTGAAAAACTATGGCGATGGATGTTCACTAACAGCCCATCAGGTTGGTGTTTAAAACTTTTATGGTCTTACTTTTAGGTAAAATGACTAAAGTTACAACTTTGATTGTAGGTGTTTTTCATTTTTTCACCCACCCAACATTTTTTTAATTACATCACCAGCCAGTCTTGCACCTGTCATTTTTGTGATGGTCGCAAGATGTCACCAAAGTACCACATGTACAGATGGTAATAAACCTGGTTTATTATCAGGAGAGAGGACTATGCATAGCCATATATGTCCACATGGAGAATCCATTTCACAGCAAAGGAGGAGGCTTCAGACACAATCTGTCCCCCATTTTCCTTGCTGCCCCTTCAAACCTTACTAAGGAAGACTAAAACCAATTCACACATCCACCAGGGAGGAGAGCTGTGATCATTTCATCCCAATGGCTCCACCCTGCTATCCCATTATCCACCCAATGAGCCTATTCAGGCCAGGCAGCGGATATAACTGGGTGCCACAGCAAACTTTCGTTCAGACTGAGAAGCTAGTTGTATAAGTAGTGAAACATTTCCAAACAAGAAGAGAGAAGTCTAGTTGACATGAGTCAACATCATGATGACTGAGAACCTTTACAGACCTACAGGCCTACTCGTAGGTAGTAGGTGGCCTACTAAAACATAATTATAGTTAGAGCTATCAAAAGGTTCAATAATACCACAAAGCAAATGTCTTCAAATGTAAAGACAAGTATCAAGAGATAAAAAGGAAACTGCAAAAAGCAGGAGGTATTCTACAAAGTCCGGATTGGTAGCCTGCGGTGATTAAGATCTGCCGGACTTCAACCAGGCAGATAATAAGACCTTCTAAAGCTTACTCTAAGAGACAGGGATAGACGAGAGGTTAGGGAGGAGAAAGGTAAGAGGGCAGCTGGGAGGGAGGTGAGGATTGAAGGGGAGAAATGGAATGTTTCTAGATGATGGATTGGAATGGATAGAAGCAGTAATGAGGAAGGTGCAGTTCAAAGAAACAGAAGCTCTTCCTTTTTGAAGAATAAAGAGGCTCCAAGGATCGAACTTTCACCACCATTGAACATGTTTGCTCATATTTTGAAAAATAACACAAGGACCTAAAATTGTTCCATTTCCTTTTGGATGTCTAAGTCATAGCACGTCTGTGATTGCTGTGAAAGAACAGTAACGGGAAGTTTCAAAAGGATAATCTAGGTGTCCTTGAAGAAGAAAGTTCCTTTTCCAATGAAAACTTAGCCAACTTTCTGTAGAATATGCCCGAGCGTGACTGTAATTTCACACAGAGGCATCCGTGTGAAATTTCTACCTTTGTTTTCTCTTTTTCAGATTACACTGGACAAATAAGGCCACAACGCAGTCAGAGGGGCAAGATGATTGAATTGAGCTCAGTAGGGAAGATCTTGTCCCTCGTGTTCGGCTTTAAATGTCTTTATTATATCTGCTTTTACACAGTGGTTAATCCTTCTGTTCCCAGCTGTCATCTCCATATTCTGACCATAATCTTCCTGCCTCCATCTCTTTAGCCAACCGAGCAACAGATTCCATTTTTAATACATTCCATCACCACCATAACCTCTGTAATGTCCAGAGACACCGTCCACAGCTGTCTCAATTCCACCATCCAGACTCTGGGGCATCTTTCTTCGTCCTACCTTCACACAGGCCTATGCTTATAATGAAAAGGCTGCCCATTGATAATTATTGCCAAATAATTTGTCTCCTGCTGAACATCAAACATCTCAGTATTTACTTATATTTAATTTCCCTTTAAACAGACTTTAAACTGCCTGGGTCTAATGGAAAAGCAGCTAGTACATGAGAGATTGTGCCTTTAAAGGAGGTGGAGTGAACAGAAAAAGACCTGATATTGGGATTGAGAGTCCTCTTCGACCAAAACCAGCACAGTGACAGGTTAGCGCTCTGCTGCTCGTCTTCATTCCAGGAGATCGACAGTAACGGTAGATTGTCCATTTTCTTTGCCCTCAACCTCTCTACCTCCCCACCCACCCCCCACCCCCACTGTGAGAGGCTGTGTCATGAACTGTAAGCACTCATACGTTTGGTCATCAAAGCCTCAGGGGAAGTAACACTGATGAAAATTAACAATTTACCGACTTGTGTTTTCATACAATTTTGTACATAATTTTCACACATTTCACACATAAGTAATCTTAGTTTCAACCTCATTAAAACAGGAGTTCTGGTTTTAATGGTGCCTTTTCTGTCACAGTGTGAATGTCACTTTTTAAGAAGTTTAAATGTGCAATGATCTAAAAGCATGAGAACATTTTTCAAAAGCAAACTCAAGTCCTTAGATGTTGGCACACAAGACTGAACTCTAAATGATCTTACAAGGTGCAACATGGAAGAGTGATTGGTGCTTTTCTTTTCTTCAGCAAGGACTTTTCTGCGTTTGTGAAGTGGTGCAGTTCACTGCAGTTACTCCAGAAGATCTCAGTCAGACAGTGGACAGATGAAGTCCAAGAATTAGGAACTAATTTTAATACATCCCCATGAGAAACTGTTGAGTTTAAGAAAGGTGGAGTCTGTGGAAAATGTAAACAGTCCTACGGCCAAACACACTTTTAAAAGTTTTACAGTCCATCTACTGAAGCTACATGATGAGCTCTTGGTTTTCTGATATACTTACTGTTTACCAAAGTGAATGCAGAGACAACAGCAGCTTTATCAGCGTTATTGTTCACACACACTTTTTGCATGTGTGTTTGTGTATGAAGGGAGGATCATGTATGAAGACATCCCAAGCTATTCTTTGTGCGCTTCCACTTTTCAAACAGAAGCCGTGGTGACACTCAAATGTTGAGATCAGGGCAGAGAAAAATACAGAAGGTGTGCAGCTGCAGATGGTTCAAGCTCAAGGTTTCCCCCCAACGTTCCACTATTATTGTTGTGATTTAAAGCTGCTATCGAATTAGTTTGGGGTCGCACATATGTGAGTAGCATGAATTTCTGAAGAGCTGAACAAACAAATAAAGGAGGCTATGCAACAACACATGCAGTTAAAAGCAAAGCTCATTCTCTACTCTCTATATAATGTGAACTAAGTAGTTCACTCACTAGTGAGCAGTCAGTTGACATTTGTGACACTAACTGTTGTCATGTTGCTTCATCACAGCTGTATGAGCGTGACGGTACATTTCTCTTCTGATAATGGGCAGCATTGTGCAGTGTGTGATGGTGGAGTAGGGCATGAGCTCAGACCGAGTCCGTGTGTATCTGCAAACTTAAAGCAGAAAATCTAATTCAGAAAAAGTGAAAAAGTCAATGAATATGGTGACTTTGATAGGAAAATCCTAATTTAGCTTTATGATCCCTTTTAATGAGTTGTTGTTTCATCACTTTAGCAGCACATTGATAGCGTCAAGTTTTCAAAAAGGTCTCACAGTCTGAGGACACAAACTTTTCGGTTCATAGACCCAAATTCCAATAAACAAGGCAAAAGTTTAAACAGGAGACCAAAGAGTGGATCTCGGGAAAAGGAAAAGTATAAACACGGTTCACTTACTATGTTCCAAACCCCAGTGATGAATATTAATGTAATGAGTTTCAGGTAGAGAGCAAAACTGTTTAGCATCACAGTAAAGAGCAGATGCGAGTGTATTTTCTGCCACCTGAGATTTGGACATTGTTGCCAATTTACTTACGAATATGTTTACGGGCCACACCGGGACAGATATGAAGTGATATGCGAATGATGCCTCGTGAATTTATATGCTTCTCGGCTCAGTGTTTCCTTACTGTTTCACTGCCGTGATCCAGATAATATCAAACACCTCTTTTTCTGGCTTAGTTGCTCGTCCAATTGGAAGAAGTGGGGTTTCAGAGGATGCTTGTGGATTTTGTGGTGGTTCAACCAGATGGCGCACAACTTCGATTTCCAAAACCACAGTAAACAAATATCAATGCCACAGCCAACAGCAGCTTCCTGAAAACAGATCCTTGGAAACCTGACCGTAGGGTTTGCTGTGGGCTTTAACTTTGCTTCTGAGCTCAGTTTTAGTGGAGTTCAGTTAGTGTTCTGTATGTGCACAATCCCTAAGTGCACAACATATTTGCAAATGAAGCTATACTGTCATTACTGGAAGTTCTGTTGTATAGTACTAGATGCAGTTTCATCCTAAAAATGCAAAGATGTTATTTTGATAATTTTATCAACCATGTTAAATCAGGCATTACTCAAAATCATTTAGCTACATCTATTCAAAAGATAATCACACAACTGTGTTTTTTCTTCACTGCTGCCATGGACAAATTAGCAGAAATAAATAAGGGTTTGCATTTGTGTAATCATTTTACATTTTTGTGCTGTTATGTTTTCGTTCTCATTCCTGAGGCATCAAAAACAAACAACAACAAAAAAAAAAACCGTTGCTTTGTCCAGTCCCTTAGTGTTACATGCTGACTGCTAGGGTACCTGTTTGTGTCAGTGATGGAGGCTGGGAGCTTTCAGTGTTCAGTACATTGGAGACCCTGATTAATTCTTGACGCCTAAAGCAAAATAGGACATTTCGCTGGTAGGTGGACAGGCAGTGGATGGTAACAACAAGCCACAGGAGACCAGGGTTCAACTCTAGTGTGAGATGTTGTGTGCTTTAATAATGATTGTAACTGTGGCACACGTGGTTACTATAGTGACGAAGGACGTCTGTGCCGTTGTCAATGCAGCATTTGTTTTTATGTAAATTATCTGATCAAACCTGAAGCTCTTTTCCCACATCCTAAAGCAGTTTTGGTGTGTGTATCAAGTCGTTCCTGTGCGGTCAAATGGTGGCACCGCTGGCGTGACTACTACTGTCAAAGGTTCCCAAGGCATCAGATAGCGTCTCTCCTGGAGCGTCCAAAGTTTACCTGTGGCGTCAATATGATCCGCCAAATAGAAACTAACTTAAGAGGCTATGACCAATGAGCCCCTCTTGGGCCCCTGGGCCTGTGCCCAGTAAGCCCATTTGTAATACATCCATGACTGCTGCTGAAGAGGTGCACAATTTAAGCAATCGACCGGATCGAGCTATGTTACACACATCTGAATTCTCCAAAGCTGAGTTGTAAGTGCATTCCTGACTTCAAACTGCCTGTATTCATGTCCAGTTGAGAACACAGAGGTAAAGCACTAGACTCTATTAGGCCATGTGCCACCGTAGACCACTGATGGAATGTAAAATGGATTATTTTCCCTCTGCCTGTAATAAGTCACCATGGTAACAAAGTAGGACTTTCATAATTGCAGGCTGACAGTCTTCAATTCACAAACAGAAGAAAGAGTCTGGGGTGAAACTATCGACCACTATCAGCCTTCCCTTTGCCTGCTGCATGAAAGCTCATTTCATTTACTTTTCAAGAGTGCTCCTTCTGGAGAGTACTTTTATCTAAAGTGCTTCAGAGTGATGACAAATAAAGAGCCATGTGCAGCCCTGATCTGGAAGTGCTGCACAGAAACAAAAGGAAGGTGGAATACAGTACAAAATACTAGGAACAAGATGTGTAACATGTTGTATGTAAGACCAAAAAAACTCTGAATTCGGAATAAGTAGAAATATAAAAGGCATAATAATAATAATAATAATAATAATAATAATAATCATCATCTCAGTTTGAAGTATACCGGGGGAACAATATGAAATATCATGAGCTTTTGCCTATATAAGTAAATCAAGATCTCACCACCTCTTTAAAAGAAGATGAGATACTACGAATGTTGTGTAGGTTGGAGATTTACCTCCCAGGGTCGTCTGGAGCTTTAGCATATTTTTAACTGCTACATGAAACTCAGTTGAACCTTATGACCCTACTAACAAAGGGTTGGTAAGAAAGTCTGAGGATGTGTCTGCTTACTTTGAAGCTATGAAGTCAAAGTGTGAAAAAAAAAAAATCAGCATGAGTTAAGATTAGCCAAGATCTGGTCTCACAGATTAAAAATGTGGGTTCCACATCCTTTCCTATATATTAATAACATTATTCTAACAGGCTAATAGTAGGTAATAACAGGGTAATAAGCATTACAGTTCAGTAAGGTAGTTCCATGGTAATTACCAGAGAATTAAGCAGGTAATAATTTGGTTTATGCAGCAGATATAGCAACAAATGTGAGAGTGTGCCTTACAAATATTATTTCTTTATATTATGACAGTTTGTGTCATTAGGTATCTGGCGATTTTGTGCAGGGAGTCAAGTGAGTCTATCCAAGAAGTTTTCTCCGGCTCAAATATGAAGATCAGTGGGATATTTTTACTGAAATGAGTAAAGCGTCTGCTTGTTGTTAATATGTTCTTGGCAAAACAGAACATTTGGCTCAGTAAATGTGGGGTTTTGTTTTCATTCTGTCTTGACATGGTTAGAACATTAAACTGCCTCAGCTGTTTCAGATTTACATACAAGGCTCAGTATAAAGGTGTACTACTACTACTACTACTACTACTATTAATTTCTATTTATATCCTTATTTTATTCATTTATTTAGTTTAGTTTATTTTGGTTGTCTTCATGTTTCACTTGGTTTTTGTTCATATTGTATTTTGTCTATTTGGGCATTTTAAGCTGGGTCGGCTACTGGATGCCTTAAACTTCCCTTGGGATCAATAAAGTATGTTTATCCATCCATTCATCCCTTCATCTTTCTCATGGCAGTGGTGATGAAAAGAAATACTGTTCTGCTGACAGAGGATCATATTTGAGAAAGACCACTCTGAATACATTTACGTCTTTACTCTGTAAACCTGTTTGCCAGCGAGTCAGCAGCAAACTGCATAAGAGCAAGGCCATTGATTTGTTTATAGCTCGAAATGAGTCTTAGGTCTAATTCTGCTTGTTGTTATATTGCTCTATTTATCATTTAATTAAATTTTGGAATATTTTCTAGCATTGACATCCTCCGTTGTTGAATTGCGAAGCCGACTGATGGAGTTTCTCTCTACTTCGAGGACGGTAAACATTTTTTAGTATCTACAGCAAACTGCGCTCATCCGCGGCGCCATTATATGTGCTCAGCTTCAACTGTCCATCTCCTCTGATGCTCAACTCCACATTCATTTGTATGCAAACCACTGCATTGTTTGGGAGTCTGGGGCTGTTTAGAACAACAATTTTTATGGTAAGTGCCAATCAGTCATGCTGTACTCCCCCAGGGACGTGATGGTGTTGGAAATACAGAAAGAAGAAAGAACGAGGACGGCAGAGAAACAGAGAGAGAGAGAGGAAGTAAGAAATGAGAGACAAAAGGGGACGAGACAGAGAGACAAAATCAGATGGAGAAAGACAGACGAGCTGAAAAACCTCACAGGGGTTTTGCAGAATGGAAAAACTAAAATTAAAGAAAAGAGAGAGCAAGAGAACAAATGAAAGAAAGAGGGAGAAAAAGTGTGTGTTTCGGATGAGACTGGGGAAAGAAAGAGACCACAACCTTGGGGGTAAAGTTGAGGATGAAAGCTTATTCTAGGTATGTTGTGTGTCATTATTTAACTCCTGTCCATGCTCCACCTTGTTTTTTTTTTAACATCCACTCTAGTATTTAAAGTTGCTTTTTTCTTTTTAGTCCAAAGCACTCGATTCTAATGAATGTCCCACTTTGTGGACTGGCAAATACGACCTACTGTTATGTCCTTATCACACATCAGGGTGAAGGTGAAACACCTGTTCAGAGTCAAAGCTGGAAGTGGAGTGTTGTATGTAATGAGGCAGAGCGGTGTGGACATTAGGGTGAAGGTGGAACCCGATTGACTTTCATGCAGAGGACTTTGGTTTTGTTCCTATCAAACAGAACCAAGTCTTTTCCCTAATGTCACAATCCTGCTCTGCAGAGCAAAACACATTTAATCTGCAATTCTTGTCTGTCTGAACATAAGGCAGCAATTACATCTCCTCTCAGAAACATTTTTTTGATGCAAATTAATTGTGAAATGGGACAACGAAAAAAGAAAACTCTCTTTAAATTTTAGCTGAGGCACAAATCAAGGAACCTGGGTCGTAAAAACTCTTTTTTCCATTTAAATCAACTACAAGTGGACATATGTCTTTTGAAAGAACTGCAACAGAATTATGTATCTCTTACCATAACAAGGATATATTGACATTGAAAGAGGCCATTCAGTGCATATGTTTAGGAATATATGTCTCTGTGGCTGTACTTTAATAGCTTTACAGTGCCAAGAAAGACTTACTTGTCTTTTATGCAAGACTATCTGCAATGTTTTGGGAGGGTCCTGACGAAGAAAAATAGTCAATTTAATGAATTTAGGATTTTAATATGAAGTCGCATCACCACCACAGTTAAGTATGAAATTTCTTCTAAGTGGCAAATATGTTGACATTTCAATAAAACGTTTCCTGACAACATATTTTTTTCCATCCAAATGTTGGATATTCCAGTACAGCTTCCTGTCTGACTACAGATATTAAACCTTTCTATGGTTATGTTTCGTATCTCACAGCACTCAGTTAAAGTCAGGCGTACAAATTTCCACACTTTACCCGTAAAACCTTTAAACAGAATCCCAGTGATTTCTTTTTCTAGAACAAAGAACATCTTGTACACAATTCCATCCTTTGTTGCTCGGTACTGTATAAGTCCTACATGAAACTACCAGGTTTTCCACTTCATCAGAGCTTGGAGAGAATTTACCAACGCAACAAGCACAGCAGATGCTGCCAATATTTCTCAAGCTTCCGTAGTAAAGCAAACTTCAAGCTTCATGGCCTGTGTGACGTGAACAAATGCTTCTATAGAATCACACAAGTGCACGTGCTGAAGGATCAGTACACAACAGTAAACAAGTACTAAATACAGTATTTACCTGCTGCTCTTGTCACCTTTCACTCGTTCCCCATCAGGACACGCAGCAAACAAACATTAGGAGAAATAACTCAAATGAGCATTTTTCCTTTGACTTATCAAAAACGTCTTCAAACACCCTTGACACAGTTCTTACATGTGAATTGTACAGTATGTGTCTGATGACATTACTGTTTATTCCAAAAGGAGCAATTATTAAAGCTGCTTCCTGTTTAGAACTCAATGCATCAACGTGTCACTAAGGTTTGAAACTTACAGTTCTCAGGAAATCAACCACATTCTAGTAAAAGTAGTAAAGTGAGAGGTGAAGGAAAACTGGCTCTAACCTTGTGTGACGCCACTTTTCTCCAAATAAAACAGACTGAATGACTGAACCAATTATCTCTGTTGTTTTCCCAGAAATTGTTTCTGTATTACTTTTTTAATGTATCATGGTTTTTTTTTTTTTTTGAGAAAATTGTGATTTGTTTGCTTGTTTCTGTGGCATGATGCCAACAATTTCTGCCGTATCTTAGTTTGGTGTTTTTTGGGGGTTGTTTTTTTAAAATAAACTAGTGTTAACACACATGAAAATGGTTTGTTTGTGTTAATATTTAGTTATATAATAATAATAACAACAACAACAACAACAACAACAACAACAACAATAATAAAAGCACCAAACAGATACAGATGTGACTGAAATTGTTGGTATCATTCACTGCGAGCACAATCAGCAGAATCATAAACTATTCTTCATGAAATCAAGCTGCAAACGGGAATCATGACACACTTAGCTGAAGGCTCCATGAGGCCATCGCAATAAATAAGAGCTTTCCTCTCATAATTGAGCCGCTTCATGGATGGAGCACACGTCAATAGAGAATAAACACCGCTGAGGATGGATTCCCATGTGTTCAGTGAGTCTCACAGCTCATTAAGAGCTCACAAAAAGGGAATCGAACAATCTGCGAACATTATTTCAGCATCTCTGTACCGCTTGGTATTTATCAAATCCCTCTGACTTAGAGGGTTTCAGCACCATTTACTCTGCAGAAAGAAAGTGCCACAAACAACAGGGGGTGGGGTCATCATTTCCATGGAAATGACTTTGCAGCAGCAGCGTGCCAAGTGGGTATGGGAAATGGTTGGCTCAACACAGCTCCATTTCTGCTCCAAAGTCTAATCCCCCAAATTATCACTCACTCAGCAAATCCCCCTCCCCTCTCCCACCTCACTTTTCTCCCTTTTTTCACCTCCTCTCAGGCTCATCTGCCTCTCATCTGTATTCTCAAACCCCCCCCCCCCCCCCCCGTTGCTCTATCCGGGTTGGAGACATTCATGCCGTCACTGTGTGAAGAAACAAATCGCTTGAAAACACCAGTTGTTGTTTCGCTTACATTTAAATTGTCCGTTTTAATGAAACAAGAGTGGAAGAGTCGGGGAAAACAATACAATAATCAACTTGAAAAATATTTTTTTTCAGCTTTTTTTTTCACTAGAAATATGCTTGAAATATGCTCAGTGGTGAAGTTTTGGAGCATTCATTGCATTCTGATAACAGAGACAACCTGAAGCACAGATAACCGGAGACAGAGCTGGTCAAAGCAATGTGGACATATATCTGATGTCCTGCTAATTCTAACTTGCACATTGTAGTTTACATTCGCCTCAAAAGTCAAATTCCAACTCTTCACCATCCATCTTCCTCTCCCTGCTCGGCCACATCTGCTAAAAACTAACACAGAAACACGTCACGCCAGAGAACTAGTACAACGTTCTACCAACACACTGCTGGTCTTTGTGGCAACACTGCAGCTCAGACGGGTTTTTTTTGTCCCATGCCGCTAAAGAAAGACGTCTCTCTCGCTCTCCGTCTCCGATGTCCTCAGTTCTCAGTAGCACACAAATGAAAGTGTCTGATGAGTCATTGTTCACAACTTTGCAAACCTTGGAGACTTTGCAGACATCTGAAGTACAGACCACAAGGCATGTTGCCAGCTGCAAATATAGTTCTGTGCATGGGCAGCCGCGCTGCCTAAAGGCTTTTTTGAAGGCTAAAAATATCGCTTGAGTTGGGACATATTCAGAGGTACTTTACAAAGCTCCAGGGAAACGTAGAAACAAATCATCGTTTCTAATCCAACACAACACATTATAACTGTATCCTGTGCTTTAGGGGCCTGTGGAGCCTGTAGCCAACACACATGATGGTCCCACAAACAAACATGTCTGTGTGTCACATTCATTACTGCTGTGACTCCTGCTGTGCTCGAGTATCGAAATGCATCAGAAAGTAATTTGATTATCTCCGTGGGAAAAACTTTTGTTCTTTTTTGTTTCTTGTTGCACACTTGGCCCGTGCCAACATTTCTCACAATGACTTCTGCCTGACCCATGTAAGGGAGGCCATGCATCAGATACAACACTGCATCGTGCATCACAAAAGGAGCAATTATAAATCCCATTGGTTCCAAGGACCTGTTTCTACTGTGGGACACACACACTGCTCTATGCAGCGCAGTGTGTGTGTGTTTTACACCGTTGTGACACATTCTGATTCAGTTGATCTTTGCTTGGTAAAAGTCTCCATGTTGCTCATGAGCAGCATGTTGCTTTGGTCGTGTTGTGGATGTTAAAAACCCACTGAAAAATGGTCTAATTACAACTCACTCACCAACTGTTGTTGTCTGCTCCTGAGCTGCCTCGTCCATCATCATCTTTAAAATGACTGGATATCTCGTACTGTAAACCTTCACTCTCTTGCGCTGTCGATTTCTTCTTATAAAAAACCCAGACTGTGCTTCATGTTGAAATCTTTTTGCACAGCTGCAGGTTTTTATGCTACATAATGATAATAATAATAATAAAAAAAAAGCGGCTCCAAACGTGCATTAAAAAAGAACAAGACTCCTCCTCCTGTTGTAGCACTGGTGCTGAAATGTGCTTCTGTGTAGCTCAGTGGGTGGAAACACTGCAAGCCTTGTTCTGACATGAGCAAATATTTAAAAACCTACATGAAAGGCTTTGCAAGCATTTTTAATAAAGAATTATGTTATGTTGTTTTGGGGGTTTGGTAAGACACATACATTTACTCAGGCTGCTGCATCTATTTGTCAGTCACAGATGTGTCCTATGCCCGACACATGTGGCAGCAAGCTGGAGTCACAGTTTGTGTCTGTGCACAAAATGTGTTTTTGTAGCGTTTCTTGTCACATCTACAACCAAAGAGCCTAAACGAAGACCTGTTGCTCCGAGCTGCAGTCTGACCACACTCAAAAAATGGTTTTGCATTCTGCTCTATTTACTCAAGTCACGCTATGTGCAACTGCAGCTGAAGAGCAGGCGTGAACACAGCAAAGATCAGTTCCTCCAGAAATTCACGTTTGCAGCAATTAATTCAACCAGCCCCCCATGAAAACATGCATCGCAATTTTTTTAGCCATTTGCAAAATACTGGAGGGACTGAAAGGTGTTTGTTATCATTATTATCATCATCATTTTTTAATTTTTTTTTACAAGAGCCACAGTAAAGTTGTAGTGGCAGGAATAAATTCACATCAAACCTTGGCTCATACTGAACTTAAATCACTGTTAAAAATGGGACAATGTGTCTCTTAATGCATCACAAGTTAGATTTAAATCTCCCATTATACAGTAAAATAGGGAAAATGTACAATAGTCCTTTTTTTCCTCAGATTTGCCTTGAATTGAGGCCCAAAACAGTATTTTTGTAATAAAGAGCATTGTGCTCAGTGATCATACTGATAGACATCCACAGCCATGGCAGCAGCTAACGAGGCTGCATTTATGCAGAGATGCACTTGGATTCAAGTACCAACGTACTCAAAGTGACAAGATCAGGTTTATCATTGTCGAGACCTTAGTTTTGCATGTTAATGTTGCTAATTAGCATGATACAACTAATGGCAGAAGCAGATGAAAATGCAATAAGTTGTGAAGATACGTGATCATAAAACAAACTAATTCAATGACACAAGCCCACTGTGGCTGCGGCTCCCCGTGCACTAGATGTGCACTGACCAACGGACTCCACCTTCCCTAAAGAGTCATGCTGATACCGTGGTTAATAAAGCTCGACAATCTAATCAAAAAAGTTGCTGCAACAGTTGGAGCATATTTGCAATCTGTAGCCCAGAGGCACTGTGGTATATTTTTGTATTCTTTTCTGCACAGTTATCTCAGATTTCTCCACATTTCTCTTGTCACATTCTGTTAGTGAAGGCATGTTCAACGCTGTGATTACGGTGAATACAGAAGCTTTTTTCCTGCAGGAAACAAATGTTGGGTGCATAGTCGTCCGAAGACGACTGAACCACTCTCAGCTTAAAACAAACAAGTATTCTTCTGTGAAACTTGAAAAAATGAGCTTTGAACAGAAGCTTTGGTGAAGTTTGGATGTCACTCGCTCATTCACTGTTCACATTTCTCTGTCAATTTCCTTACTTTGCAGAAAATAAACTGCTTGTGAACATGTGGATATGACATTTGTGTGAGTGCAGCTGTGACTTGGAAGCTGCATGCAGACAGACAGTGAAAGGCCCATGAAGAGACAGACAGTCGGGGGACATATTTGGAGCTCTACTACTGTTCCTAAAATAAAAGGATCTGGAATGACAGCTGCTGCTTGTCCTGAAGCAGGTGGGCTGTGTCACGCCAGTCACACGGGGAAAAGGGAAGGAACTCTGGAGCTTCCTGGTGGCAGGGGCTACTGCAGAATAATGAAAATCGATGTAAAAACAAGCGCAGGGACTCAAAATGGCTGCTGGCCGTCAGTAAGACACAGTAGTAGCTGCTAATTTGCTGCGTCTCTTCCCGTGTCTCTTTGTTTCCAATTAGAGAAGCCAAGTCAAAGCTTGTCCATTACAAAGTGCCAAGAACATTTATGTCAAAGATGGAGAAAATGATTCTTTACTTCAAGGTTTGGAGCGAGTTCACATAGATTTGTCAGCTAAAAAAGTCGATCTTAGTCAGAACAGCGAGCACCAACTTTTACGAGCTTCACTTTCTAACTTTTATGTTCAGGTCTGTGAGCGACCTCAGCTAGAACAAATCTGTTGCATCTCAAAAACTGTAATCAGGCGCAGTCAGACGTCTGTCTCGCCACGTTCATGGAGGTCTGATGAGAAATCTTGTCAAAAAAATGTGGGATAATGAGACCTTTACAAATCCTGAGGCAGCAATTTTAAAGTTTGAAAAGTCTTGTGGAAAAGGTAGCACTCATTAACGTTCTGTCTGGACATAAACAAGTTCTCACTAGTGCCGTTTTAAAAAGTAATTGAACTCTAAATCATGTTTTTTAAGTTGTTAGAGCAGGAGTTGGGAGCACTGAAGTGCATGAGCCGAAGCACGCGAATACTAATGAACTCACAAGAAAAAAAAAGGACAGAAACCGTGTCCTGACTTTAACAAGTGTCATCTCTCTTCCCGTCCCCTTGTGAGGACAACAGTGGACACGAGCTTCAATCGTTGAAGCTAGAGTTTCATTTCTCTATGAATAATGTTTCCTCGACCATGAAGTGGAATTTGTATGAAATCAAAGCAGCAGGAGACTAAACAGAGCAAAATGAACCAATGTCGGCCACTAAATTTAGCATGTAAACTGTTTTTGAAAAAAATAAAAAAATCACAGTCTGCAAAAGTATTGATTTTTTTTTTACACTCCCTAGTTGCTAATATATGAGAGCAGTTAGGGCCTAGTAAAATAAATCAAATAATTAAAGTTTGAGTTAGTTAAGTCTTAAAAAAATGGTTTGGATGTTTTTAGTCTGAGGGAATTTGTTTGTATTCACTTTTGTTAGTTATTTATTTTTAATGGTGGCCCTCATCCTCTTCCGTACTATTTGAATTCGATGAACAAGATGCAGCAATCAGAAATATTTATATGAAATCTCATCCAAACAATAATACACCCTAAAGTGGACTTGTCCTAAAAGACCACAGAAAACTTCACTTGAGAATTTTGTTCCAATAGACTCAAATCTTGGTTTGAACTTGATTAAGAAAAAAATACTTTTGCTCTCTGAATTAAACACTCACACACACACACACACAAACACACACACACACTGTTCTCTCCTATCCAGAGCAGACCCAGAGTCAGCCAAAGACGGTTGCATCGTCTTCTAAAGCTGGACCCCAACACTCTGACCACACTCAGCTTCTTATTACTGATTTATAGCAGCCTGTTCCCCTTAGGGTCAAAGTAATTGAAACCACTTGTCTTGCCAGAACTGATATGGGTGTGTGAGTGCCTGCAAATACATTGTGAGGAAGGGGTAAGGTTTACAGTGAGCAGCCTTGGAATTTTCTTGCAGTTTCATTTTGGCAAGAAAAATAGACGAAAATTCCCAAGTTTCAGTAAACAAATGTAACTGCTTCTATCTCCGGGGTTGTGAATTTGTAAAGTGCTCAAAATGTTCTTGGACTGAAGAGCACAAAGCAGTAAATGCTTTTACAAAGTTGTCTCTTCCAAAAGAAATAAGCAAAGTAGAAATTGTAAAGGAGCATCTGCAGCTTTAACGTGGCCCCGCGTCTTGAAGAAATAAAGTAGCGGCACTTAGAGCTTGGCCCACCTGCCCGCCCACCACAGCCACACCAACAACAGTCCAAACAAGTAAGTGGAGCCAAACTTACCATGTTTGCTTTTTCCCTGCTGGTTTTCTCCTTATTCCACTCTTTACTCGCTTGCTTTCCCTCCCTTCTGGGCTCCCAGTGAGCTCTGCTCTAAGTTGAGGACTGTCAGGCTGATAAAAATGGGATTGAGTTGCTGCTATGAAGCTGCATGAGGCCTTCACTGACCAAGTCAAAGTCAGGCAGAGACCTCTCTCTCTCTCTCTCTCTCTCGTCAGCTTTTCCGATGGCAAACTCTCTCTCCGCCTCTTTTGGCCAAGTCCCTGAGCTGTGGGCTGTTTCCTGGACGCTTGGTGGACTCCTGTGACCCAGCGGTCTCCTTCTTTTCTTTTTCTTTTTTTAAATGATGGCTGCTGCTCTGCTGTGGAGTCTTGTTGCAGCCCTCTGTGTCTCCAACTTGCAGCCCTGCCTTCCTGCCACATTTAGAAGCAGAAACACATGTGGGCTTCTGGTCTGAAGTTTAAAGAGGCGGGACTTGCATGAGAGTGTTGTGTTGCCAGGACGACCCCTAGTTCTCTAGCAGCTGGAGCCCTGCCCCTGCTGTGTGTCATGAGATCATTTTGATTTTTTTTCCCCTTGAAGAATGTTTAACAAAGACATATAACCAGACCTGTGTACTGCACCGTGTGTTCATCAGCCCGTTTTTCCTAATTAGACATTCAATCCATCAGCGTTATTGACAGAATATGTTTGGATTTTTTACTTATTTCTTAACTAGATTTTGCTTTTGCGTTTCATCCTTTATTTACCTAAGATCAGCATTTCATAATAGTAGATGTTTGCTTCTTTGTTGTTCATCAAGTCACTTTATTAATGACAAAAGCAGAAGAACAAAAAAAATTATAATTTCATGCACATTACTTAAAGTAATGTGACTTTTTACTAGAAATATACTTATGTGCTTCTTAAAGTTTTTGAGTGAGCTTCACTTTCGTAACCAATCCAAATATTTGAATGTTTGTGCCTGATGTTAAAGTTTCGCAGCAGATTGAAACAGATTGACGATGAGTGATTGAATATGAGGTTACTGTACATATTTTAAATGGATCTTTATCTTACAAACTTTCTTAAAATGTCAAACAAAACTGCAAACATTTCATGGTTTTGACCATATTTCCATTTCATTAGCCGCACTGCTGGATCTACCACATATTGTACAGAGGTGGCAGATCAGAAAACCAGCACATCTACTATAAAAACATTCTATTCTCATTATCTGCTGTCAAGTCACAGCCAATTAAGCCTCAAGTGTCAAAACAACCCCCCCCCAAAAAAACCAAAAACCCAACAACCACTTCATACTATGTGATGGTGCTGATGCAGTACAGGTGAGTGAGAGGGCGGAGTGGGACGAGCCAGGTAGAAGTAGAGGGAAAATGCAACAAAGACACTGGGAGGGGGCTGAATGAGAGAGGGGCTAATGTGAGCAGGAAGAGGAACCTGAGCCCGAGCATGATCAAACAGTTGGAGAGGTGGGAGGCTGTGCTGATCATCACATGCATGGGAGGATGTTTCTGTATACATTTCTCTGTCGCAGTCGCTGAAATATTGGAAAGATTGGGGGGAGGGGGGGTCAAGTTAAAGAATGCAGATTCCTCTCCTCCACTTTATGGTTCTACAGCCTGACAGTGAGGGTGGATAAAGCCTCACAAAGCTTCTTCTACAAAGCTCTGCTTTCTCCCCCCCCCTCCTCGAAGCCACACTGGTCTTATTGTCTCTGCCTGCTTGTTTGTAGTGAGGCTGACTTTGCATGTTACATCCAACAGTTTCCCAGCACCGTGTCTTTAATAAGTAAAAGCAAAGTGCTTTATTATTAAAAGATGGAAAACATCCTTGTGTTCTTTGCCTGATCATTTAACAATTCTGTCAACTCTAATTTCAAGGCTTTTGTTTTTGTCTTGCACAACAGCCACAAAAGCACTGCAGCCACTCTTTCATTAGCTGATCTGCTTTGTTTAATAAGTGAGGCGAGCTTGGAATCTTAAGTGAGAAGCGGCACAGAGTCTGCAGATGCCACCGGTGCCTGACTACTGTTCACCGGGCTGAAGCTGCTCCACCCGATCATCTATTAATCAACACGTAAAAGGGGTAAATCCTAGTGGCTTGTGGGAAAGAGAGAAGAAACATGACAATGAGGATGTAGGAAAGTGCAGGCAGGAGATCAGCTGTACAGAGAGATTTTTTTAAAAAAATGAGATGTTTAAAAGGAAAACATGGTGGAAAGAAAGATGGAGTCCAAGCGTTTGTTCCATCCAGTCCAAAATCGTGGACCAGTTTGTGAACTTGGCCCCCTTAGTTTGGTTTCCTGAGTACAAACCACACAAAAAGATCCAGGTCTGCACAGGTGAATATTCCTACGTGAAAAAAATGCACAATTCACCTTTGTTCATAACCGTTGTGAATATTTACTTAAAGTACCAAGTTAAGCTGCAGCAGAAAACACAAAAACATCTTTAAATATGCGGCTTCACACTTTATAAAGAAGACAAGTCATCAACCAGCTGTTCAGCAAATATGTGCAAATCATGTTCAAACAGCAAATTAACATCTCCAGAGTCCATCTGGGACGGGACCAGACCAAAACCACTTTGAGACAAGTGTCTCAATGCCATTGTCCCAGGTTAGGTGGAGACAAAGCCCAGATTTAACATGAAATGCTAATGCTAAAACTGCCAAACACTGACATTCATATCATATCAAGTTCTGCAGTATTAGTCAGAATTAGTGTACAAACTGCAATATATTAGCATAAATATTGTAACATTGTATTGAAATTGAAGTCAGTCATTCATCACTTTCACTTTTACAAAAAAGAATTATCAAGACAAAATAAGGAAATACAGCTAAATTAAACAGCAAGTGACCATCACAGTCATGCAACGTTTAGGGAGAACGGCTGTAACCACTTATCCTGTGTAGGACAGTCGTCTCACTGTGTCCATCAAAGCAGGTTGACAGGTTTGCTCCCAACTAGCAGGTACACGAGACAAAACAAACACTGAAACACTGAGACACTGAAACATAAAAATGTGTCTCAAAATAACAAAAAAAAAAAATACCACAAAACGACCAAGAAGAATCTCTTGTGATGTGTCTGTGCCTTGGGGCCCATTGTCCGTCCACACGAGTCCCTTTGCCTCCAGGTTTCCACCTTCCTGATGTTTAATTCATCCAATTATATCATTTCTGCTCTTGCTGTGAGAGAAGCCCGAATAATAAATAAACCAATCTCTGTGTTTGCGGTTTGATTCTTGTGTCGCTGCGTAAATCCATGTCTGCATATAGGCCAAACCTTGTTTGTTCTTGCGTGCGTGTGCTCTGATGTGGACATTACGTTCTCTGGTTTGTTTGTCCAACATTCATACGTCTTTCAGCTTGAGCACCTGTCTCCCTCTGGGACCCTGTCCTACAGTGACATGTAGGTAAATGACAGTTGCTGTTTTTATCATCTCCTTGTGTAAACCACACCTAAGGCAGACAAATCCCCGATCTGGAAAAGTCCCACAATGCTTCACTTTGTGTGCAAAAACAGCCAATTACAGGCCCCGACTGGGAAGGCAGGATTTGAGAGCCGGTGCAAATGCAGGCAGCATTCAATGAATATGAATTCTGTCCCAAATGTCATCATGAATAAATGTGGCTATTGATTTTTAATTCCAGCTAGGATTAAAAACACACACACACAGTTTTCTTATGGATTTCTGCCTCCTTCTTCCAGCTGATTCTGCTGTCAGATATCGCTGTGATAAAACACTGACCCCAGATTCAGTAGCCACGTTCTCCTCATTGCCTTATTGCAATGTCTAAAGGATTAGATGTTAGATCAGAGTCTGAAGTAAAATTAAAATTATAATTTGTGAATTTTATGGAGAAATTGACAAAACGTCTCAAACGTCTCTAATGGGGCCTGTGGTTTTAATGTTCAATCTTACTTGAGCCCTGTGCCAAAGAGGTTGTTTATTTCATAAGTAAATCCATATTTCCATTTGGGATTAGTACCTCATATTCCACGCTCTATATCCTCCATGAGTCTAAACAACTTTATTTCTTCACACATAAAGTGGATCCAAGACCTGCGATCTCCAGTCCTTTATCTCTGACCGTTAAATAATTTCAGTACAGGGCAAAATGCTGTTTTATTAGAAGGGGGGGTGGGGTGGATTGGGGCTGTATGAGATGTGTATCTTAGAACGTGCTCTGCTATATGTGATGAGATGTTGGCATGGATCTTTTTTTTTTATGAATGATATGTGTTATTTCACATTATGTGTTTGTGCTTTTGAGTTATTACAAATTTCAGTGAAAATGAATAAACGTCATATTGTTTGACTATAGGGACAATGTTCTTTAGCTGATTTGAGGGATGTTGGAATATGAGTCTAAAGGCTTTTTCATCTTATATCATCCAACAATTGTCTTAACTGCTTATCCTATTTGGGTCTTGGGGGTTGGAATAGATCCCAGTTGTGATTAGGCAAACAGTGGAGTACACACATTTGTACAGTTGTGGACAACTGTCACAGCAATTGTTCCGGGGGACACAAAAACGAGACGGACGTTTAGATTTCTTAAACAGTAAATATCCGCTTACATAGCACTTTTATCCAAAGTGCTTTTTAATGTTGTTACTCATTCACCCATTCCCACACACACCGACGGCGGTGGCTGCCACCGAGGTGCACACCTGACCCCACCGGAGAAACTTGGGGTTCAGTGTCTTGTCCAAGGACACCAGGGATCAGAACACTGACCCTCTGGTCCGTGGACAACTTGTTCCCAGAGCCATTTCCATTGTGCTGTAGCTTTTGCAGCAAATGTCATCATTGGGTTGCGTTGTGGGTTTTGTAGCACCTTTCCCCATTTGGACTTGTTGTGGCCTTTTTAACGCTGTGCATGTGTTGTCAAATTGATGAAGGTGTTTTTTTTCTATTTGCCGTGCTGTGAGCTCTCAGGGCCACTTGATGCTTAATACATCAAATATATTTAAGCAACTTTTTATATTCAGGCAAATACAACAAACTGAGCTTTTTTTCTCATGATTGTCTTATTCTCATGATTGCTATTGTCCATTACGTTTTGTAATACGCCTCAGAGGGTAGAAACCGGAACCATACGTAACAGTTTGGTACCAGAAGGTTTTGGCCGGATGTGTGCGTAGAGTTATGTCACATAGGCCACACTTGGAGGTCAAAAGGCTTCCATCCATCCTCTTATCCACCTAAATTTATCCTCTGAATTCGGGTCAGGGAGGCATCAGGTGTAGTAATGTGTGGCCATATTTCCAAGCTCCTCCTGGGGGATCCCATGCTGTTCCCAGGCCAGGTCAGATACAGTGTATAACCCTTTCAGCATGTTCTGGGTCCGCCCTGGGGTCTCCTCCCTCGAGAACATGACTGAAAAATGCCCAGTGGAAGGTGCCCAGGAGGCATCTTAATAAAATGCCCAAGCCACTTCAACCGTCTCCTTTTAATGTGAGAGGGCAGCACCTCTACTCTGAGCTTCTGTCCAGATGTGCTGTCTGTACCCCTCTAAGTCTGAGCTGGCTACCTGACGGAGATTTTGCCCACTTGTATTTGTAATCTCCTTCCTTTGATCACTGCCCTGAACCCCTGCCCGTAAGATGGAACGTAGACCAACTGGTAAATTGTAACTCGGTTCCTTCTTCACCGCAAAGCTTCAGCGGTAAGATGCTGCATCAATCCACCTGTCACTCTCATTCTATCTTGCTTGTGAACAAACATATTATATTCATATATATATAATTTAAAATAAGTTTGTGATTTTAACATCATAAAGATCATATTCTACATCACATACAGTACTAGATCTTATTAAAGAAAACTTTTATTACAATTAATAAAGTAAATGTATTAACAGGAACTTCTGTATAATTTGTTTAATTTCCAAACTTCCTCATTGTCGCTGACACAGCCGTAAAACCTGAAGCACCTGAAGGAGCCGCTCAGTTCGGCCATTTCATTTTCTTTCCATCACCTCAAGTTCAATTCTCTGTTAATTAGTCATTTTAAAATCCACGTCCGTGGAAGACAGCGTCTTGATTGTGAAAGTGGCCACATCTCGCCCGGAGGAACAGAGGTCACACAGACTTTTTCTCAGTGGAAACTTTTATAATTATAATACCTATTAATATATGAATGTTACTGTATTATTTTAAGTGGATACATTTTCCCTTCTCAAGTTTGATAGCAGTGAACTCTCTTCTCCATTTCCTGTACTTTCCTGCCGTCCTCGCTGCCACGGGCCATGTCTTTTCTCATCAGAGGAAGTGAACTCACTAAAATCACGGAGTGATTTGAAATCACTAACAATCAATGAAAGTGTCACTCACTACCAGCCACTGTGAAGCACGTATACTCTAGTTGTCTTTCCACCCTTTGCCTTCAACTTTCTCCAAGACTGGGTTTTTTTCCAGTTTCACATTCCGTTGCAGTCATTTGAATGGCTTAGAGCGGCTCTTTTCTGTATCACAGCTCAACACAAACCATTTTTTATTCTCACCAAATGCTGCTGTGTGCAACAAACTTTCCAACTGTGTTGCATTATACAGTATTGCGTCAGTAAAGTGTCTGCACATGCATTTTTAATGAGGAACTGTGTCCTTTCTGCTGTATGTGCAATTTAGGCAGAAATGCTCAGTAAGTAATTATAGTACGGTTTATGCCACGAACGTCCAGGGAGCAGTCGTATCCACACTGAACCGTGCTGACATGAAGAGAATAGCGTCCTTCAATGCTTTGAGCCTTTGCTAGAGTCAACTCCGTCGTTAAAATAAAACGGCCTCTTCTTATGGGTAGTTAGGGATTTTTCGAAACCTACAAAGTAATCTAGGGACTATTTTTAAAGGCAGAGTTTGGTCTAGACTAAACTGTAACAAATAAGCATTTAATTCAAATTACAGACTTTCCTGTTACATTCTCAGGGCAAATGATGAACATCTCCCAGACATCTCACTAAAAAGTCCAATACACAACCAAAGGTCGAGCCAGTATCAAGTTTTTTTGCTGGATGTTGCTACAACATTTTGCTGAGCTGTCAGCTCAGCCTGCATTTATTTGACACCATCTTAATAGATGTCAGTCCACATGTGGCCTCATGGTCTGAACCTCTTTACGCATACACACGGTGAACACAGCCTGCATAATGAAAGCGGCGCGATATCAAGGGGCGACTGTGGCTTAGGTAGTAGAGGAGTCGTCCACCGATCCGAGGGTTGTTGTTTAGTTTCCCGGCTCCTCCAGCTGCATATTAAAGTGTCCTTAAGCACTGAACCTCAAATTAAGTGCTCCCAGTTTGTGTGAATGGGTGAACAGGAGGCAGTGTAAAGGTCTTCCCGTAAGTTTGAAAAGTGCCACATAAGAGCTGACAATTGACATTATCAGAGCAGCAGTAGCTCTGTGTCTTCAAGGCCTGATCTTTTGTAGGACATTTATATTTACAGTTAGGAATCGAAACCGATTTAAAAAGTCCCAGGTACCTACGTATTTACTTATCAATCTATATATCCAGCTACATTCCTGCCAGGATGTCTGCTAGGAGGACCGATCCATCCATAACAAGGCTAAAGCACGTTCATCTTCAGATACCAGTTAGCATGCATCGCTAACATTACAAATTTGGCTTCACTTTAAAAAAAAGACTGTGATGAGACACAGGACAATACATGAGGGAAACTAAATTGCTGCAAGTCTGGATGGACCTTAAACCTAATCAAACCTTTAATCAGCTCGGCGTCAAACAGAAAGACTCCGTGTTGTCTTTTGGTCTCCTAGCCGTGTTCAGGGCTCTCTCCTCGCTGCATAGGAGACATTCCTGGATCCATCATTGAGAAACAATTAGTGAACTGCACTTGAGGGAAAACAAACTAAACATGCATTTGCATTAACACCCAACACCAGAGTCATGATTTACAAAGACAGTCTTCTTGTAAGTGTGGATCAATCCTACTTGTGTTCAGCGTCCAGTGAATGTTGGGATTCCACTCAGGCTCACAGACGGGTAACAAATGCAAGGAAATCTGAATAAATGAGTGGAGAAACAGGATGACTGTGCCTCCATCTATAGGGAAGAAGAGGTTACTGAAGAGTTTTAGAATCCTAAATGGGAGATTTTGGCCTAATGTGTTTGAGAGGACCTCCATCGTCACCTTCATCAAAAAGGCAAAGAGGGGAATCTCTTCAGAACAATGCTGTTCCATGTACAGTGCAGTTAAAAGTTAATCTGAAGCTCTTGAACAGGCAGGCGTCAGAACCGACTGACCTGTGAAGGCAGCTCCCAGCTCTCCTGGGTTCTGTGGATATTTTGACATTTGGGAGATTTGGATTAAAACAGACAAGGGTTACATAAAGACATGCCCAGCAGGCTAACCAGCCTTGCCAGACTCCAGCCATCTGTTCAGCTTGTAATTGAAGCATGTGGCGATCTGCCCGGTGTACGGACTGCCATTCATATTTTCTACGCATCCAACAAAATGCACCTATCAACTCCACCTCCCGACCCACGTGTCCAAGTGAGCTGGTTGCACAGTAATACTGAGCTGGAAAGCAGAGAAGAACAACACATTCTCACCCCACAGGGTCAAATAATAAAGCTTCCTGAGGCGTCAAATTGCACTGCTTTTTACGTCGTTTGATACATCATATTGACCCACAGGTAACCTTTGCCATTACCATTGGAGAGCCACCATCTGATGCCATGGGAGTGATACACCAAGACTGCGTTAGGGATAACAACTTCTGGGTAGAGACAACATGGCTTAGGCTTAGGCACAAAACCTGTGAACAAGTCCTGCGTCTTGTCCACCTCCCTACAAGACTTTTCGCTTTAAATAGTATGCCGTTGCTTTAGGCATCAAATATTGAAGCGCTGGGGAATCATTATACTATGCTGAGAGCTCAGAGCGTCGATAACCTAAGCATCAGCATGTAACACAAAGGTACAGAACAAAGTGGTGCTTTTTGATGCCTGAGGTATGAGAACAGGCTGAGTAGAAGGCTGTTGGGTTGATATGTCTTGACACTGCGATAAAGGACTGGAGACTTACAGTCCTGACAAGAATGAGGGGAGTCTCAGAGGTAACTGTAGTTATTCTGGAGAGCCCACCCAAGGGTTATCTCCAGGAGCTTAACGGATTAATCCACCACTAACTAACCAATCAACGGAGTTTGTTTTCTTTTGTCTGCTTCTGTTCTGACTGCCAGTCAAACTATTACACGTTGTTTCCGCTCCACATGGATGAAGCCACAGAGGAGTAGGAAGCTAATCTGATAGCAGGATTGTGAAAAGGTGTGATTCTGCTAGAGAATGTTGGTTTCATGTGGGAGTGACAGCACTTCTAGATAATGAAGATACAGTACGAGCCACTGGTGACAGTGATGCTAACAAGGACGGTGGATGTTTGGCCGTTTAGTGAGTGTGCTAGCGGGACAGACAGCTGGGATATAGAGGGTCTCACCATGAAGTCTGACAGACTTGCCTATTCTGAACAAAGAGCTCACCTATTGGATGTCATTAAAAGGCAACAAAAGAAAATCACAAGAACAGACAATCAGAGTTGGTGAGACTCCCACTCACACTTTCTCCACAAATGTGTGACCTGCATGTGTTAGTTACACGTTATGCATGTTCACCACCGGCTCCTACATCGACTGCCAAACCAAAGACTAGAATGTGAGAACAGAAAGGTGAAAACTAAAAGGTCTTGGATTTCAAACCTTGTGGGCAACAAGTCAAAGAGTAAAGTCAACCCTCTCCCCTAAAAATTATATATAATATTATCCAGAGCAAACTACACTTCCCCTGCATTAAAAGTTTTAATGGTTATGTTCAGGCACTTACAGCAGTTTGCTAAGTTTAGGAAGAGATGATGTTGTGATTGGTTTATGTTTATGTATAAGTTCATTTTCCTTCTCTACCCTTAACCAAAAGGGCTTTTTATGCATAAACACACAGGACTCTAGTGTGTTGTAACAGTCAAATGCTTAATATGGCCACTGAAACTGTTTTGGAAGCTATTCATCCACTGATTACTATTTTTACTAATATGTCCTCACATTTGCAGTTTATTCAACTAGTAGGTAATTTTTAGTCAGCAGGACTGAATCTGCATACTTCAAAATCTGCTGAATGTCCAAAATAAAGGCAACAAACAAGCCACACTAAGACATTCACATCCCACAGTGTGAGATATGACACCTCCCGAGGTGTCCAATATTAACATTCATTATGTCCTCTGGCATTGTGGGGGCGGCTGTAGCTAAGCTGGTAAGCCAGTCGTCCATGGACTACAGGGTCAGTGGTTTGATCCCCGGCCCCGGCTATATGTTGAAGTGTCTCTGGGCAAGATACTGAACCCTTAAAAGCCCATTCCCCTCCCCAGATGAGCAGTGCCAGTTCAAGCCTGGTAGAAATCGGGGAGGGTTGCGTCAGGAAGGGCATCCGGCATAAAAACTGTCCCAAATCAACATGTGGACAATGATCCGCTGTGGCGACACTGAACTCACAGGATAAGCCGAAAGGACAAAATAAATAAATAAATAAAAAGTCCTCTGGCATCTCATATGGATGTTAGAGGTGCCCTCTACCATCTCTGTTGGATGTCACGGTGTCAGACCTCATCATGAAATGCTCCATTAAATAGTGGAAACATCAGTTTGACTTTATGCACGGTCACAACTGGATTAAGGGTCGACATCAAAATGCATCACAGCGTTACACTACACTTGCACAATACAGAGAAATGATTAGCTTAAAGTGTTGGCTGGTGTTAACGCATTGGCTGTTGCATTTATTATTTTGGACTCAGTCTACTCGTATGTGTCTAGTTTTTTTTTTTTTTACAAAGGAACAAACTGAGGTGTCAGAAGCTCTAGAAAAGTTTTGGTACTTTAAAATTATTTTTTTTAAATGTCTATTGTTTTATTTCATTGTGGGATCTTCTTCTGCCCAAATGCTGCATTAACCTTTCTAGTCTTTTTCCCAGCATCAAATGATGAGCCCACTACACCAGATTTTCTGGCATCTATCTGGAAGAAAAGTGCATGGAACCACTGGGAAATTCAGCCAATGAATATTCACATTTAAAGATTAAACTGACTGAAGAGGAACATTTGCTAAATTGTATGTCGATAAACAATTGTTTCTACCTTCAATCTGTCTTGTTTCTTTTTTGCCCACTAATTTTCTCTTCTTCGTACACCGTCCTCTTCTGGCTAATCCACCCACACTGTGTGAACAGAGGCAGAAGAGAAACATATTGCTCCCATTACACCCTGGTGTGTGGTTTTCCATACAAAGCAGTGATTGTGTTTCCTTTGGAGCATGGTGATGTAGATGATCTCTTTGGCAGGCAGCAGACAGGCCTGCTCTGATGAGCTACTGTAACACTCTGCTGGAGGAAAATGGGATGGGACAAGACATGAAAAATGGTGCAGCGTTTAGCACCACTTGGCACCGCTGCCGTTGGTTCATTGAGTCAGAAACGGAGAGGCCGTCTTTGTGGGGTGTGACTGTCACTGCTGGATGACAGATTGCATTCTGGGTCCTCTGAGAGAAGCACAGAGGATGAGATAATGCTTATGAAATAAAAGTCTCCCAAACAGACAAAATACTATGACATAAAGTGCCAGCTTAAGGTGAAATATTCAGCTATACAAGAAAAACTAACAGAAAAGTGCCACTACATCCACACAATTTCACCTTTAGGTCCCTGGACGTATTGTGTTTGAAACTCTGCACTGCTCTGTGAGCAAATGGCATTTTTGGCATAAAACATCACTGCTTGGCACTTGAGGAAACAAGCTGACAACTTGGCCACAAGAAGTCAATAAAGTGGTTTCCACACGAAGCCGTCGCCCTCCAATTAGAACATTACTTGATTGCTGTTAATTCACTTCACCTCATCATCTGGTCAACAGAGGCGATTCGTCACTCGAGCTGTCGTCAATGCATCGTATGAGCAGCGTCTTTCTGCTCGTGTTTCTGTGTGCAGAGAGCAAAACCTCTCGGTTGTGTTGATGTCACTTACACCTGGTTTTCCCTGCAGCCTGCTTTTATTACCACCAATATGCAAGATATTACGAGATAAAGTATTAGAGTACGCCTTTACAGAATGGAGTCACAGGAGCACTTGACTGAATATTTAATTGATTAAACATGCAACATCCTGCTTACATCCCATTACTTGGCAAAACCAGCCAAATCCAGTTATGACCAGCCCTGCTGATTTAAAGTGGGAAAATCCCCAAACTTCCTGCACTGTTTTCTCCTGCCAACAGGTTGTTCTCTGAATAGAATGAGTTTTGTGCTTTTTATTTTTTGCTGATTCTGCCACAGTGCTGACGCTCTGGTGAATGATGACAAAGAGGTCAAAAGTGAAGCCGGCCCACGAAGAAAACGGCTCTACCAGCCAGAGTAAGGAGAAAGGAATCGGGACTTTCTCTGCAGCTTGTCAATCAATCAATAAAATCTATTGTTATTGCAGCTTTCGCACAGATTAATGCAATTCAAAGTGATTTACTGATGCTAGAAGTTGATATCCTGCACTTTGGAACAACTAAAAGAAGAAGCCTCAATCATCAAATTGTGGCTGAGGGATGTAAGGGGAAGCTTAATTACTACTAGGAGGAGCTTTTCCCTGAAAAACATCTGAATGTGACAACAATTAATAACAGTGTTTCCACCACCATACAGTGAGCTGAGCCTGTTTGCTCTGCAGCAACAGAATTTATGTAATAAGCTACAATAAGAGGAAAACACAGCACAGCAACATCCAACAGAACATTTGATCCATTACCAATGACCAAAAGGAAAACACATGAGCTGGAACACAGTTGAACAATAACATTTCTTTTAATCCAAATAAATCTTCAGATTCCCTTTTAGTTCAATATAAATGTGGCATAAATTTTAAGACTACATCCAGACCTGGCTGATACCAATATGTGGACTCATGGATTGATTATTATTTGGGCCTGTTGGTAACAGGCCTGGGGGCCTGAAAGGTCAGGGGGCTCCTGGATCCCTCTGAAATACCTACGTTATTTAGCATGAGTAAATGTTAATATTTCTGATCCAGAAGTCAGTTTCCTCCAAAGAAAACCTATAAAAGACGCACAAAATGATGTCAAACTGTTGAAGAGACGCACAATAACTGCATTAGTAGAATTCCAGTTGGCATGAACCAACAAAAGACCAAACACAGGCTCAAACTAACTACAGAGACACAAAAGCCATAAAACGAGACATAAAAATAAGTACACAAATAAATAAAGTACACAGAAAATGCCCAACTGTTAAAAATGTACCATATATAAACACGTGATGGCCTCATTTGTACAGGTTTTGTATCTTTTTCAATGTGGGGGTCCTGTGTCAGACGTTGGGGGGACCGTATGCCTCTAAATCGGTCACCAAATTCAAGCCATGGAGGAATAAAAGCTGCACAGCTGGTGAAAACTTTGGGTTCAGCACTGTGAGAAAACACTTCACATTACACCATCATATGCCCCACTGGTAACACAAAATACGACCAATGGAGCCATTAAAGGAGAATAAATGAAGTAGTTTACGTGTATAAAAACCTTTGTTTTGGAGTCGTACATCCACAGGCCTAAGAAGGATCCTGCAGGACCCTGGCAGTATTTTTACAGTAAAACATGATGAGTTTGTCCTGCACTGAGACAAGCAGGTACTGTGAGTGGCTCATCAGCTCCCATTCACACATTTCCTCCAGTAATTTTCCTCTCGGCTCTCACATAATCATTGAAGCATTACAGGAAAATCACCGGCAGCTACTTAATATCAGTTGATTAAAAGCTAGAGATCGAGGCTGCTCTTGGAAATGCAACTGTAAATATACACAATGATCATTTTTACTAGCATCCATAAGCACAGCTTAGATTGAGAGCACAATCAGGAGAAAAGGGTTTTATGGAGCTGTAACTCAGTGCATGTCAGGATTGTTCCACCAAGGGCAAAAGACAATGGACTATTGAACGTAAAAGCTCCTGTCAGGCCAAAAAACAACAAGACA
>NC_090218.1:12457038-12622038 GCF_033026475.1 Channa argus
TAGAGAAACATTTGAAGCAAGTTTTCAATTTCACTGTAGTAAAACAAGCAGATGATGATTCACTGTAGTGAACAGGACACTTCAGATTTAAAGTCTTCAGATGTAAACTAACTGAAATAGTTTGTGATTTCACCTTATAACTAAGTGCAGTGTAGCCCGAAAACTCTGATTTCATATTTAAATATACAGTTTTCTGCAGGTATTTAGCTTTCAGTGAAGTTTCAGGTTTTCCTTAACCAATAATTAAGAATTTCTACAAATATGTTGAAACAGATATGCATCAGATTGAGTGATTGAACTGTAGCTGATGTGCTGTAATAAACAGGACTCGCTCTTCAGAGGATGTGTGCGGCTCTTAAAAGAGCCTTTGGGTTTTAGTTGTTGTGGATCAGGTTTAGCTGCCGAAGTCGTACAGAGTGCGTGTCTTGAGGGCGTGGAATTCATTTTTAAAAATCATACTATCGAAGCTGGAAAATGAGATTTTCCTTAATTCATGGTTTAGCTTTCTACTGGCCTTGGATTATATTGTAATTGGAGGTTGATAGAGAACATTTGAAGCACATGATGTTTCACTGTAGTAAACAGGAAAAAGTCTGGAGAACGTGGACACCAACTGGAGTGGTTTGTATTTTCAGCTCTTTGATAAGACTCAATATTAAGTGGAATGAGGCCTGAAAACTCTGAGGTTTCAAGTATGCGTGGTTGAACTGTAGCTGATCTACTGTTATAAACAGGACTCGCTCTTCACAGGATGTTGGCAGCTCTTAAAAGAGCCTTTGAATCTTGGCCAAGCACGTAGTGTCCGAGGGCATCAAGGCCGTCACCAGCTCCAAGTAACCAGCTCAGCTGCTGCTTCCATCCAAACCTGATTATTCGAATATACGAGGTCATTTAAGTTCATGACAGATGGGAATTCTGGTGTAATCAGGTGAGTTGAAGTAATATGAACCACTAAGGCTCCCTGATCAAAGTAAAACTACCACTGATACATCGCTTTTTAGGGTCCGTGTGGCTCTAACTACACACTGGATAATGGACGTTTGTCCTTTAAAGACGCTTTCTTCTTCACACTGAAATTACCTGAGAACTTGAAGTTTGTGGACAGATGTCAACACTGTGGCCCAAACATTTACACAATGTGGACTTAATAAGACCAAAAAACAAAAACAAACGAGTGGGGATCAGCTGAGACCAGAACCACTTATTATGTCATTAAACTGGAATAATAAAGGAAATGAGCTGAACAGGTATGTGCTGTTCTGTGTGGGGAACAAATAAAAATCATAGGTCATAATGACAAGATGTGTATGTCATAATTATGACTTTCTGTCTAATGGACTTTCATAGATGATAAAACTGAGGAAACTGGTCCATTATCCTAAATCAGTGCTGCAATTGGTCAAATGGCCTAAAAAGGTGCTAATTCAATATTTTTTCTATACTATTTCATGAGGAGTCAAATAATAAATGTCCCTGTGACGAGATGTTTAACTGGGACCAGATCAGGTCTCAGGTCTGATGCAGGAAGTTGTATCATCAGTTCAACTGTGAACATTATTTGACTTAAGTTGTTTGTTTTGAATCTGAAAGAATAAAACAACATTTCCAATGAATATTAAATTGTTTACTGATGTTTCTAACAAATAACTGTGTCTTCCTGAACAAACTGAACAGTCACCATGATTTGTTTCAGTTTATGGTCCGTGAACAACTAGAAACTTGTTAAGTATAAACTCAACTGTGTTTATGTCAATGGATTAAAGCTGAGCAATAAATGGAAAAATAATCCAGGTATAAAGTCTATGAAAGTGATTAATGAGCATTTAATAAATGGGTTTATATGCATAATGCTTAATCAATGAATGTTTTTTTAATTAATACATTTTGTATCTTGATATTATGAATTTGATTTGATTGCTGCAGGATGTTTTTTTCATATGTAGTGCAAGTGTTTAACTGCTAACGTGTGCAGTGCCATTTCAAACTGAGCTGGTGATGTCTGGAGGGAAGAAGGGAGCAAAAAAAGTGTAAATAAACATAGTCATGCAAAAAAAGAATCATCTAGACATTAAACATTACCACACAGATGTGTGCTCAGCCGCTCTCAAAGCTAAATCAGCTTTTCATAGAGAGATGGATGAATAAAATAAAAATGGGTTATAATCCCCAGAACATTTGTGGACAATCCAACATATCTGTGTCCTCATCCTCAGTGGGATGTCTGTGCAGCTCACTCGTGAGCTTCCCATGTCCTTTTGTCCTCTATCTACAGGACATGTCAGAGTTTTCCATAACTCAGTCAGTGACCGTCACTGTGCGTAATGATCGTCTGGGAGATTTGAAAAGAAGGTAAACAATCAACCATCAGAACAACACAGAGTGTGTGTGTGTGTGTGTGTGTGTGTGTGTCATAAGGTTTTTAGCTGCTTGGTCATTGTATTTAATTTGTTTCTTCAATAAAAAAAGAAAGTTCAGTATTTTCTTTACACAATAGAAATCTATATGATAAAAATCTGAAGAACTGATGTGATAAACATGATAATCAGTTTCACTGTGTAGATTGCTTTTAATACAAAATATATAAAATACAATGATAATTAATAAAGTAGAAACTCTTTCTTCCATTAGTATTAAAATTCCACGTAAATATGGAAAACATTGACCCTTGTTTGACTAAAAAATATTTTAAATAGTTATTATAATGTTTCTTTCCAATAAATGATTAAGATTAAATTTTATAAAACTCAATTTACCTTCACATGAGGATCATGTTACTTTTACTCTTAAAGCAGTGAAAACGAACTCCTCTCTGCACATTGAGGCCAGTTGATGTACAGTTTTTGTGTGATACCTCAAACCTCCTGTTCCTGTGTAACACAAGCAGAGGTGAAGACCCAGGACATCAGGTGGATGGAGGCAGTAAGCAGAGAGCTAGAAGGTGTCCGTCCTGTCTCAGCCTGTCTCTCTCAGCCCCAGTGGAATAGTAGCTCTTCCTGACGGATCCTTCACTCAACACATCTTGGCTCGAGGTGACAGTTTCCCTCTTTTGACTCTCCGGGAAACTGGACCAGGGTCCAAACAGCACTGAGATTTGCCTATAGGACCCCTGGTGCAAGCAGGTCTCTGTTGTTACCTGCAGGAAGACGGCTGAGGACAGACAGGCATAAATGAAAAGGAAAGGCAGACAGACAGGTGTGAGCGGGTGGACGTCCGGCTGTTGCAGCACCTGCAGACAGTTCAGGAGATTTAAGGCCCCGTTGCTGCTGGTTGTTGCTGAAACGTCGCTCAGTTACAGCAACTACACACACAAGTTCCCTATGGGATCAATAAAGTTGTTTGAATCTTGAATCACATACACGTTAAATTAAAAGCCGAAAACGGAGAGATCATTTTCAGTTTGAGGCTTTTTCCTTATAAACATTAAATCATATTAAAAATCACGTTATAGAACTCAGAAATAAAGCTCCAAAAGAACCAGGCTCGGTGTGGGCAAACATCTGGGCTGGACTGAGTGGAGAGAGAAGAGCATCAAGAAGCTGCAAACAACATCCTGGACAGGTTGGTGGAACCAGTACCTGCACACTGGAAACACATCCAGTGGTGACATAACTTAAAAAGAGCAGCTCAGTGTAAATCTCTGTGCTCCAATAGTGTTATCACCCAAGAATGTTCGATGTCTGAACTTTATACACAACACATATATACAAAACTCCAGCAGCATTTTCATACTGTTAATGTAAAACAAAACATGCAGGAGCCAAAACTGATTTAAACTGTTATTTCTGCTGTGGAGCCAACTTTATCACGAGTTTCTAGTCAAATGAGTCGTATGGAAGAGCAGCTGAATCTCTCAGGGTAATAATTCGCTGTACGACACAGTGATGTTGGCTCAGATTCAGATTTGAAGAGATGCAGCTACTAAATCTGAATCCAATCACGACAGCAGCTCATTAAAAAAAAAAAAATATATATATATATATATATATATATATATATATATATATATATATATATATATATATATATCTCTGGTGAATCATTTAACATTTGAGATCAAAACGTCAAACACTTATATGAAATATTAAGAAAACTCATGTGTAACAGAAACAGACTCTTCAGTTTGAGTGTGTGGCTCTGAAAAGAGCCGTTGTGGTGGGTTTTGGGTTGGACCCTCTTAAGCCCTCTCTCCGCGGATGCGGCGGGCCAGCTGGATGTCCTTGGGCATGATGGTGACCCTCTTGGCGTGGATGGCGCACAGGTTGGTGTCTTCGAACAGACCCACCAGATAAGCCTCGCTGGCCTCCTGCAGAGCCATGACGGCGGAGCTCTGGAAGCGCAGGTCGGTCTTGAAGTCCTGAGCGATTTCTCGGACCAGGCGCTGGAAGGGCAGCTTGCGGATCAGCAGCTCGGTGGACTTCTGGTAGCGACGGATCTCTCGGAGAGCCACGGTACCGGGCCTGTAACGGTGGGGCTTCTTGACTCCGCCGGTGGCCGGGGCGCTTTTCCGGGCGGCTTTGGTGGCCAACTGCTTCCTGGGAGCTTTGCCTCCGGTGGATTTACGGGCGGTTTGCTTAGTTCTTGCCATTTTCTCTTCTCAAGAGTTTCACCTCTGCTCAACAAGGAACAACTACTTTCTAACAACAGCGAACAGCGGCTTTATAAAGGGACCGCCGGTGCAATCTCGGCGCTGATTGGTCCAGATTTAGAGTTGCGCGCGCCCAAGCTAAACAACAATTGGACAAAACACATCTTAAATTTCAAAGTAGACCAATCGTGCCTGCCCTGCACAACGGCCTCTAAAGAAAAAAGAAAAGATTTCTACCTGATATCTTTATCTGAACTGTATGTACCACGTGGATTGAACCATGTGAATAGAAATTATTTTACTGTACAAACATGTACATCAAATAAAAGATAATTTATTTCCCAATAATTTTAAGAGTTTGGTTTTACACCATTTATATTTTTAAGACTGATGAGTCAATCAGAAGTCAGTTTATATCCATGTACAAGCTGTCACGCTTTGATCATTATCATTTTCACCAGAAAATAATTATTTCAGTGGCTTTTAATGTCCGTTTAGCACAGGTTTACTTTTCACAGATGATGCTATGTTGCACCACCCACCATGTGCAAGATCATGAAAACATGAACTTTATTCAGGGCCTGATGTTTTCAGCTGTAACAGCCAACTTTCCATAAACACAAAGAGACAATCTGTCTCACCTCAGTTCATATTCATGTACGCAACCATTAAAATAAATGCTGGTTACTCAGACTTGGTTCACTTCATAGTTTGAATCAGTATTTCAAAGGCACTGGCTTAGAAAGAAGTTGTTGTGCACCGAGATCGTTGGTTACTTATTGTAACCCCAGATTCTATAGGCGTAGCCCTCTAACAGCTATTGTGTTTATCCCTGCGCACGCGCAGTCATGAAGACTTAATTTTGCAACTCTCTCAGGTTCTCACACAAAGCATATAATAGTGTGATCTGAGTTCTGCTCCCAGTAAAACCGAATTATTACTTCGGCCGACTCGAGTGGGAGCAGTGGGGCCAACAGCTTAGAGGGCTACACCCTCTGTAGTGATCAACTAAGTACTTGATGTAACTCAATATTTTAGTGATATATGAGCTGCTTCTCTAAATCAAAAGACTAAGTGAGAATTCAGGAAAGTGTTTTGCCCCAAAACATGTAGTCTATCAACTATATAATTGCTCTGTGTGAGAGTCCAACAATTCAACTTTTGTAACATCTCAGTGATTTGAAGTGTTTAGGACAGAAAGCAGTTAAGTTTTACTTGGATCGGTTGACTTCACTACCACCTCAGAGCTAAACGCTCTTTTCCCCTCACTACCAGTTAGGAGCGTTGTTCCCATAAACACACACGCGGCTCACATGAAGGCTGTGCTCTCTGTTCGAGTGTGTGGCTCTGAAAAGAGCCTTTGGGTTTGGATGGAAGCAGCAGCGGAGCTGGTTACTTGGAGCTGGTGTACTTGGTGACGGCCTTGGTGCCCTCGGACACGGCGTGCTTGGCCAGCTCACCGGGCAGCAGCAGCCTGACGGCGGTCTGGATCTCCCTGGAGGTGATGGTGGAGCGCTTGTTGTAGTGAGCCAGACGGGAGGACTCGCCGGCGATGCGCTCGAAGATGTCGCTGACGAACGAGTTCATGATGCTCATGGCCTTGGAGGAGATGCCGGTGTCGGGGTGGACCTGCTTCAGGACCTTGTACACGTAGATGGCGTAGCTCTCCCTCCTGGTCTTCCTCTTCTTCTTGCCGGTTTTGGTGGCGCTCTTGGAGACGGCTTTCTTGGAGCCTTTCTTCGGGGCTTTCACTGGATCAGGCATGTTGTCGTTCTCTGAGAGTCTCCAACAGATGTGTGACAACTCAGTCGGCTGCTCTATTTATATCCGCTTATGCAAAGTCACACTGTGCTGTTGCTCCTACAAGATTGGCTGAGCTTTAAACGTGACCGAGCATGCGCAAAAGAAAAACGTCTTTTCCCTCCAAAACAAATCGTTTCTGCTGTTTTTATTTCACAATCTGCAGATTTCATATGTATTAATACAAGTTTTCATAATAACATTTAGATTTGAACTGTATGTGAGATGGTATTTTATTGTATTTTATTCGATGATATTAACTATTTTAGAATCATAATTTTCTCTAAATCTCTCACTGCCTCTATTTTCTGTCAGGTTCTGTTTTGGTAGGCAACAACTACACAAGGGCTTCAGCAGATACACTAAAAGTTCAGAGGCACATTTATTCCCCATACAAACTATAAATTGGCTTTGATTTCATAAGGTTCACATCAAGTAGCAGAGTCAACTATTATTCATAACTCTATTGCAACTGGACTATTATGTGGATTCACATCTCATCTCATCTATAAGAGCTCATTACTAAGTGGAGTGAGGCCTAAAGTGAATAACAGTGAGTGTGTGTTAATAGTATTTATAAGTGATGGTATGGGTCAAAATAAGAGAATATTTCTGACATTTATCTATATATACATAGATAAATGTCAGAAATATTCTGTTAAGCCATATCGTTACTCTAGATGGCATAAGTCTGACCTCCAGTATTGATGTGAGGAACCTTGGAGTTATTTTTGACCAGGATTTGTCCTTTACCTCACATATAAAACTACTCTCTAGAACAGCCTTCTTCCACCTACGGAACATTGCCAAAATTAGTAGCATCCTGTCTCAAAGTGATGCTGAAAAACTGGTCCATGCATTTGTTACTTCTTGGTTGGACAGTAACTCCCTGAAGCTGTGTGCAGCTACTGGTCCGACCAACCTGCCCGATGTTTTGTTGTTGCTTTTTCTTTTCTCTAGTGCCGCATACTTTCAGCTGGAACATTAATACTTTTAAAATGTAGCCTTTTGATGACGCCATCACACATTTGCCTTTGAAGTTTTTAAAACTAGCTTTGAAGTCTGTCTAATCAGAACTTAGGGAAAAAAGTTCCACTTCTTTCAGTTTCTCTGTGAAAATCCTCACAATGCGTTTCCTCTTTGGAAACACTTTTCTAGCTAAAATGTCTCAAGCAAAGTGAGACCACAGCAAGTTTATTCATCAAAATTAGTCAAACAATTATTATTATTATCACCCTCCAAAAAATATGTTTAAAGCAGCACAACGAGATCTCTAATTGATTCTGTCTGGTTAGCGTTTTTATACATTGTCCATTGAACCTAATTAGTGTGAAAGATCAACGTTAAACACTGTACTATACAATAAGCAGGACTCGCTCTCAGAGGATGTGTGCGGCTCTTAAAAGAGCCTTTGGGTTTTAGTTGTTATGGATCAGGTTTAGCTGCCGAAACCGTACAGGGTGCGACCCTGTCTCTTGAGGGCGTAGACCACGTCCATGGCGGTCACGGTCTTCCTCTTAGCGTGCTCGGTGTAGGTGACGGCATCACGGATCACGTTCTCCAGGAAAACCTTCAACACACCGCGAGTCTCCTCGTAGATCAGACCGGAGATTCGCTTGACTCCGCCACGACGAGCCAGACGGCGGATGGCGGGTTTGGTGATTCCCTGGATGTTGTCACGGAGAACTTTGCGGTGACGCTTGGCGCCTCCTTTCCCGAGTCCTTTGCCTCCTTTTCCTCTTCCGCTCATTTTCAACCGTTTGCTTTGCACGAACCAAGACGAATGGATGAAACTCTCCCCGGCAGCCGGTACTTATTAGAGGACAGGGGCGGAAGTTGCGCTGGGCGGAGCATAATTCAGCGCTGCTGAAAATGCGCCAAAGCTTTTTTTTTAAAATGACATCTGCTCTATTTCATAGAGGCTTCGCCCTCTAACAGCTGTCGTTGAGTTTATCCCCGCGCTCATTCGCAGTCGTTAAGAGTTTCTTTCCCGCCCGGCGCCTCAGCTCCACACACAAAGTATATAATACCGGTGTGGCCTGAGTTCTGCTCCCCTTTTTACTTTAGCGCCACCCGTCCTCTTTTCCAGGGTTTTTACTCCTGTTACTTTCTACTTTCAGAGCCATTCTCGAGCTGTAGGACCCGCTGCTCCCACCGGAGGCAATTGAAATAAAACTGCGTACTGGGCGCAGGACTCAGGTCGCCCTGGTAACCTACACTGTCACATTAACCTGGACTGTTTTCTAAACATGAAACTTCAAGGGAAAAGTCTGAACATGCGCATTATTTCAGCAGCAGAGGTTCTAACTAATGTAGGACCGCTTTTATACAGTATTAGTGTTTTATTCGCCTTAAGATGTAACATTGTTCAAGCAACATGTTCATTAAAATATATTTTAGAAGTTTCCCTAATTAGTTTAGTGCAGCTGAGGAATTAATATTTGGAGTTTTTCTCCAGAAAGTTTCCGGTTCAGACACGAGGAACTTAGCCCTTTAGTGAAGTGTGTGGCTCTGAAAAGAGCCGTTGTGGTGGTTGAAGCACGTCCCCGTTTACTTCTTGGCGGGTTTCTCGGTCTTCTTGGGCAGCAGCACCGCCTGGATGTTGGGCAACACGCCGCCCTGAGCGATGGTGACTCCTCCCAGCAGCTTGTTGAGCTCCTCGTCGTTGCGCACAGCCAGCTGCAGGTGACGGGGGATGATCCTGGTCTTCTTGTTGTCGCGGGCGGCGTTTCCAGCCAGCTCCAGGATCTCAGCGGTCAGGTACTCGAGAACAGCCGCCAGGTAGACGGGAGCTCCGGCTCCAACACGCTCAGCATAGTTGCCTTTACGCAGCAGCCTGTGGACACGACCGACTGGGAACTGGAGCCCAGCGCGGGAGGAGCGGGTCTTTGCCTTGGCTCTAGTCTTACCGGCGCCTTTACCACGTCCAGACATGTTGCTCTACAGACTAAGTTACAATAGTCAAAAGAATGAGGTAGCATGCGCCTAAACAAGCTTTATATACTTTATAAGCTGCTCGCTGATTGGTCACAGTGAGCGTTAGTATAATCCTCCAATCAGAATTGAGAGGCGTGTTCTCGCTCTGTACTTTCAAATTAAAAGGCGAAAGGAATCTTCATCTTGAATCAGACAGGAAACACTACTAATACTTAGTCCACTACTACTACTACTACTACTAATAATAATAATTATTATTATTATTATAATAATTATTAAAAATAACAAGAATTAAAACAATATTGATGATGTATCGCACTTAAGGGAGTTTGGGCTTCTGGTTTAATAATAAAAAAAAACTCAACATTCACATTTACTGAACTATGTACATCAGCAGCAAGAGTTTAAGAATTTATTTCTATGATTCCTGAGTGAAAGTCCCATTGAATGTTGTTTCATATTTGCATCTTCACATTTCAATCCGCTATGACTGAGAATGAGAATGATTTTTCACATTCACTTGCAGTTATTTAATTTATTTAAGTATGATATGTAAGTGCAACACTTCAAAATATTTCTTTACTTTTATTTTTGAAAAGAACACTGTGACATTCATTGACATATTTTTCTCTGTTTACAGTTTCATCTCCAACAAAGAGACAGATCCAAGACATGTTTAATCCAGCTCTATGAAAAAACATATATATATATATATATATATATATATATATATATATATACACACACACACATCTACTGTTTGTTTGACATTCTTTCTGTGTTACATCAATGCTGAAGTTGGATTTACTTAACAGAAGGATCATCAGTCACACAGTGTAATATATCCACAAATGAAGCCACACACACCCACACACACAGCTGACAACAATGGCTGCAGGATTTCAGATACGAAATATTTATGATTCTGAGTAAGATCAGGAGATTTAAAAAAATTAAATAAAAACAGATGCAGTTCCTCTAGTGGTCACCTGTGATCAAGCTGCATTAAAATTAAAGTGAAAACCTCCAGCGTTGTTTATTAGTTTTTGCACAATAAGAGTCTTACTATCATCACTTAAGGGGATTTTAGTGACCTATTATAATAATTAAAATAACAGGAAAGATCAAAATCCATTTGTAAAGTCCTCATCAATAATAAAGACATGGAAACCAACATACGGATGCAGAAATACAAAATGAGATTTTGTTGTTTTCTTTTTGTTTTTAGAAGTTTACTTATAGTTAAAATTTCAAGATAATTTTTTTAATGTTGATAAAATTGATTTGATGATAATAAAAATCTAAAATAATATTTATATTTTATTTATATTATCATTGCTATTTATTTAGATTTTTTTGCAAATTTCCTTTCAAACTTTACATTGTTTTTTTGGTGTGTTTTTTTTTCAAAGAATACAAATTTGGGGAAATTTTCTAGGTAGATTTTGTAGATTATTTTAGCTAATTAATCGAACTATTAAAAATTAAGAATTTAAAATTAAGAAATATAACAATTTTAAAATAATGCCTTTAATTAAATTTAGTTGGAATTTCTGGGTAATTCTAAAAATATATATTTTGGAATTTTCAGAACCGCTCTTAATATAATCTTGAGGGTTATCTGACAAATGGTCACACATTGCCATCGTGGTCCACAAATTGAGGGTGAAGCTCGGGTTTTATCGTCGTAACACATCCTGCTTCTCCATCAGATTGTGGAAGTGTCTTGCATCAACAACCTTTTTACCCCCCGTCTCTGAACAGTCTGTCACAAAGCCTTGAGCTTTATCGTGGCTTGTAGACGTCCACCACATCCCTGTGAAGCTGAGTGGCCTTTGAGCATATGAAGGTGTCATCTCTGGATGATGCTGATTTATAAGGCTCGTCTTAGCTTGGCTCCGATGTATATTTGCTCTCTTCTACAAAGAACCAAAAGCCGTTGTGCTTTACGTTCGAGTGACATTTATCAGCTCGCTGTTCCTCATTGTTCGGACTGAAATGGGGAAGCGAGCATTCAGTTTTACAGTTTCCCCGACTTGCAATATGCTTCGAACAGAGCTGAAGATCTCAGAACTCATTTTACTTGAAGCCTTCAGTTCTTTCTTAATCACCAAACAACGAGAGACCCCAGTGGGTTTTATCTGGTTAAATAAAAATAAATAAAATAAAAGCTTCATTTATTAATTGATTTGTCCTTTCCACAGTGTCTCCGACTGTCTACAGTTGAAGTGTGACAGAACTGAAGAAAATGAGATCCACCGTGAATCACAGGTGGACTTTTCCCACAGAACAAGGGCTGTACAGATCACCAGACATATAAATAACCAACCCTGGAGGTTTTTGTTAAGACCAACTTGAAAAATCCCAAACTATTCTTTGAAGTATAAAGAAAGAAAAATATGTAAACTGATAGAAACAAGTATCATATAATGAGCTTTTCATTAGGTTCACTCTTATATTTTATCCACCTAAATTACTGTTCAGTTATTTTTTAAATAATTATGTCGCCTTGTTTTTTAAATTATAAGGTATTAGTAAGGTTTTAAGCTTAGCGATTTCTGTTAGGAGAGATTTAGAAACATTTCTGATACACTTTAAGCTAAGACTCTTTTAAAAGCTGTATTTTTGTTTTCTTATTTTTGAATGAATGATTTTGATGATTCCTGATTGTTTTTTCTTTACAGTTTTAACGTTAAAGTTTGGTGATTTATATTGTGGTTTTACCTAATAGTGAAGCTTTTACCTCCTCACACACAACGTGCAGTGATGGTGATCTGTTAGAAGCCCCAGGTGATAAAAGTGATAAAAGTCTTGACAATGTACAATCAGAAACCTGCAAGATGCCGTGGTGTGTTTCTGGTCCAGCTTCAGGTTTCACAGGTGTGTTAAACACCCTACAGGTAGAATCACCACACCTTAGTGGACAAAATGTCTCATGACTTGTGCGTGTTTGTAAAAGCAGCAGCCGGTGGGTCAGTTAGTGTCCAATTACAGTTTAGATGCCGGCGTTTCCTGTGCAGCTCTGTGCTGCTGGTCTGCTTCTCTGTTTACACTCTGACCATTCAACACCACCTCTCGCCTCGCTCCGACCCCCAGCGTCATCCCAGCATTCTTAGCAAGCGGGGACATCAAGCTCGGCCGTCCACTCCCTCCTGAGCCAGGAAGGAGTCCCCGGTTCGAGGAGGAGGGCCAGGGATGGAGCTTGGAGGTGATGCAGCGTGGGCTTGGGCTGATGGAGGACAGCGTCTGCTGGCTACCGTTAAGGCAGGACGAGGTGTTGGAGCCCTGATGGCAGCGGTAGCTGGAGTATGCCTGCCACCCCTGACGCTTCTTCTTCCAACGGCAGTGCAGGATCCGGATGAAGGCCTAGAAACAAAAAAACCTGTTAGTCCAGAGCTGTAGCATCAGTAGTAATAGTAGTAGTACCAACAGTAGTAGCACTCGCAGCTGTAGTCTTTTCAATTATTCGAACTGTTACCTGTTTGAACTCGCGGCTGTAGCAGGGGTAGATGATGGGGTTCAGGCAGCTGTTGAAGTATCCGAGCCAGAAAACAACTTTAAAGCAGATTTCAGGAGGATGGAGGCTGCTGTTAAATGAGCCTGAGGACACACACACAGACACATGAACTTTAAAAACAGATCAGAGCAACATCCCAGTGTGACGGAGCTGTGACCATCACGGTGAAGACAAAGGGCTCAGGACTCATTAAATCTGTGAGTAAAGTTCTGTTAAACAAACTGCATCCAGTACTTAAATTGATATTTCTATGTTTTTAAAAAACAACTAGATTATGAACAATTGTTGAGTATAAATATTTGATTTTATGGTTTATAAAGCAGTTCTACTGATAAACTACAGATCAGACTTTCACCACCAGGCGGCAGCATTTACCACAACACCACCTGAGCTGTGAACATGGTGCCGACACGCTCCACTTTACACAGTCTGGACCAAAATACTGCAAACCTCAATATGTACAAATGAGTAAAAAGTAATAATAGAATAACCAAACAACAAGTCGTGGTATTCAGTCATGGAAGAGTTACTGGAGCTACAGGGGCCGACAATCCCTGAACCAAAGCCTCTGCATGAAGTGAGTTGCTTGAAAATCACCAACCTTTATTAAAACAAGTTTACAAAAAACTATTTGTGTCTGTTTTTGATAACGTGTCATTTTGTGCATTTTGTTTCAGAGGGTCCTACAGTCTATCCTCGTTTCCTCTCCTCTCATTCTTGCCTCATCTCCTTCCCTTATCCGCTCTCACTGTTTGTTCCTCTCCACTTGTCTCCTCACAACTTTTTCCTCTCTCTCTTTTCCTTCTCATGTTCTCTCCTCTACCTCTCTCCTCCGTTTGCTCCTCCTTCGCCTCCTGCTTTCCTTCCTCCTCTCTCCTCGGAGGTGCTGACCTGTAAATGAAGCCGGTGATCTGAGTATGTTGGAGGTTTTTGGGGGGATTTATCAAAGGATTCTGTGGGATTTCGTGGATCAGGTTTTTGATGTTCTTCAGATACCACGGACTCCTGAGCAGGTGGATTATTTCTCCCTGAACATGGACTTGTAAGGCCATCCTGCGCCTCAGGCTGCAGGCTCTGACTATATATGAAGAACTGTACTGTTTAACCTGATGCCCGTCATAGGAAAAACATGTGACTCTAAACACCACATTAGTCCACGTTTGCTAATTCTTCCACTGCACAAGAATAAAAAAGGAAAAGTTTTTGTTTTCTTTTTTGTTCTCAGACTTCTGAGCATCACAGCAGCCGCTTTTAAACAGTGTAGAACCCATTTGTTTTCTGTTCTCAGTGCTGGTTTGGTGTTGGGAAAGTATTTACCTGTGATCAGAGCAACAACACCTGATCAAAGTCCTGGTTGAGATAAAACAGCAGAGCTGGTAAACGCTCAGGGTGAGGAACGTCGTGCCTCAGCTTTTTCTCCCTTTGTCTCATCTTCCATTATTTCCTCTGCTTGTCTAGTTATTAAACGTGAACATTTCAAACAGTAACAACAACTTTGGCACATGGACGGAGGGAGACGGGGATTGAACCACCGAACTGTTGTTAATGAACAACCTGCTGCCATTGTAAGTGTAAAAAAGATCAAATCTGACTCCTTCTCTCCACAGGATGAAGCCTCTGATCACTTCCTCCATCAACAGGACACTTGACTTCTCCTCATGTTCATGCTGTGGCTGCATTGACCTCTGCAGGCTGAGCCGGACATTTTCTGACCCTAAATATCAGGTCACATTCTCCTCTGCTCTGCGATGCACTGTGCACTTTAATGCTGAGTCACGATCTGCACTGCGTCCTCGGTAAATCAGCAGTGAGAACAAACTGGACCTCCTCCCTTTGTGAGGAGACTGGGTTTAATTTAATGCTGTGTTACTTCGTGACTGCTTTTATTCCCGGAGCTGGATTAAAGCTGCAGCCTCAGACACGTTCACACCTCTGCTGAGTGGAAGGAGAAAATGTTTTCTTCATTATGCAAAAAAATCAAGACGAGCAAGAAAAACAAGCCTGGATGTTTCCCCCATGATTAGTTGACATGCGTGATTAGTTGTCGCGGTGCATGTAGCTGTACGCTAACACGGCATTTAATGACATTCATGCTCATTCACAACGTCTATTCTTGTAGTCTGTCAACTGATAAATGCTGTAACATCAAATTTTAATAACACTGACTATAACTACTCTGTTCTAAATAATGCTTAACATTACTATTATTATTATTAATATTATTGACTTTTGCAGTTTCTTTTAGGTCCAAACTGGTTTGATAAATACTTTTAATTCCTGGTTTGAAAGTAAAAATAAAGGATTTCTGTTCACTCTGGCTTTGGCCTGCAGGTGTTTCCAATTCTGTGATGAACATTGGCAGCAGCATCTTTGCCTTTAGCTCCACCTGTGATGTGTAACAGCAAACAGTGAGTATGAACCTCCTCTGATCACAGAACTGATTCTCTGAGCACCAATGGATCAGTCTGCTTTGGGCCAATATTAAACCAGTTTATTCTCTCTGTTATGAAGGCTGCTGTGTTCCAAAGGTCACCAGTAGCCGGAAGGATTAAGGGTAGCGCTTCATTTGGACTCGGCCGGGTCTTAAAGTTAAATAAATGTTGTTCTGGCTCATGTTTAAGAGTTAGAGCTGGAAACCTTTTTTGGAGATCAAAGACTTCGATTCCGTTTTGACAGTAACGTTGCTTAAGTCCGGATGGAGTCTGCTGAAATGGACAGTTACAGTGTGAACTCCTAAAAGTTGGACACTTTGTTATTGATTAAATGACGTTATGGACTAAAGCAGAAGACCAGTCGTAGAAAATTAAAACTGTGTTGTCATCACAGTTATTATATATATAGTAATACAGTAATTATAGTATTATATAGTAATTTTTCTAGAAATGCAACTTGTAAATGATTAAGCAATTAAATGTGAGAGGAACTGCGAGGATTTTATGATTGTTTGTCATATAAAACTGAAAAATATATCCAGAAACATGAAAATGTTGATCAGAATCCACCATCAGGGTGTCAGGGCTAAAGGACAAAGCCCGTACTGCTGCCTGTGCATAGGTTTCATGTGGGTAAAGCAAAAAGCTGTTGGAAGAACCTAATGGTTTGAATTAGAAGTGTTGTTTTTGGTAATGACCAAACTTTCCATTCCAACATAAGAATCTTGTCCCATCTGTGAAACATGTTTGTGGCAGCATCAGAGTTTAGACCTGCTTTGCTGCCTCTGGTCCAGGACGACTGCCATCACTGATAGAGCTATTAATGGACTAAAACCTCCCCAAGCTGACACAGAACTAATAAACATTTAGTTAAAATTAATGCTGTAAAAGAGGGGGGAGGGGGGGGGGGGTCACATCCTTTACTGAAGACATGGGTTCACATATTTGTGCTGCACACAAAAATGTCAGATTGGATCCTTTCCCACAGTAAATAAATTAAGAAGTGTAATCGTTGGTCCCATTGCTTTAATTGGGTTCCTTTAAACAAGCTTAGAACTAGATCTAATCATGTTTTGGGTCAAGGTCGTGCAGAAAATCCTAAATGTATATAAATAAAAGTTCTCTTATTTGAGAAGGTTTAATCAAACGTGGAAATGATTCGTGGATTCACAACAATTAATTCTGACACAATTTTATATGTGTGTGTGTTTTTAAAGACAACAACCTCCAAACAATCATTATAAAATAATTAGTTTCCGGCCCACAACTGATGGATGCTGACAACAGAACATCAGAGATCTTCATCCTGTATGTAGAAGTGCTGGTTATACATTCAGAATGTGATTGGTTTCTTTCTGGGCCTTTAAAGGAGCAAGATCTCAGAGCTGTCTGGGCTCTGATTCATTGGCTTTGACACAGTTCGCTCAGTATTTACGAACACAAACAGCTTCCTGTCCAACTTGACTAATCCGAGAAGGCTCAGCGCTAATCTGTTTTATCGAGCAGGAGAATGTCTGGCATCACTCGAGCGTCCATATTGTGGGAAATCAATCATAGAAAATACAGAAATAACAAGTGTGTTTAACTTGTTTCTCCACTGATCTCATGTCTCTCAGTCACTGTGAGACACTCTGAGAAAAACACACGAGTCACTTGTGCTTCCTGGATTCTCTGGCTGCTGATTGGTCTGTGACGTTGGATCTGAAGCATCGATGTTCAGGCCAAATATTTCAACTATGAAGACGACTAAAATAAAAATGTGCAGTTTCTGAAGGGTTTCTCACAATCAGTCACACTTGAACCCTTTATAGAATTGTTTATTTGATTTAGTTTTGATCATCAGATCTTCGTGAATATGAATATAAATATACGTTTTTAAGAATTTAATTACACTATTCGAGAGCCACAGTCATTTAAAGGAATGAGCCACCTTTTTTATGGTTTAGGAGCTAATAGTTGTAGCTGTATGTTGCATTCAGGGACCCCGTTTACATCACAGTTCACCAAAAAGATGAGAGTCGGATCTATCAGATCACTTTGTTGCTGTTCATTTTTAATAGCTGCATTTTTAGTTTTTATGCTGCATTTAAAGTCACACATCTTTCATATCTAGGTGCTGATACATGAAAAATCCTGTTTGGACAATTTTGGTAATGAATCAAGAATTTAAATCAGGGTCCAGTTTCTCACATCACGATTTGCTGATTGACTCTGTTTTTATATGATTCCAGTGCTGCAAATAAACTTTATTTTCATTACTAACTCATCTGTTTTAATGAACTGATCGTTCGTCCTGTAAAACGTCAGGAAATGGTGAAAAATGATCATAACTATCATAACTTGCCAAAAGCTCTTGTGTGCAACAATCCAAACCCTCAATGTTCAGATTACTGTCAGAATGAGAAGCAAACATTTACATCTTAAACGGTGGCATAAGAAAATTTAGGCATTTTTCCTGAAATTATTTATCAGTTTTTAAACGTGTTGATCAGTTAATGAAGAATTAATCAAATCCATGCATCTGCAGAGTTGTCTTTGTAAATGTGAATGCAGGGTTGTTGTTGCTTCCTCTCTGTAGCACATTTGGAAGAGTTACAGTTTATAAGGTTGTCAGTTAGATCATTTACATTTTTGATATGATCTAAATAAAAAGGCAGGTGAGAGTGTGAATCTGATCAAGGAGGATCTTAAAAACGAAACGTGACCTTTTAGCTGATCAAATCAAAAACATTTCAATGTCTACAAACAGATGCTATGATTTAGGCACTGAAGAAATATTATTTCTTGCCCATATTATTTTCATGATGGGAATCAAAGCAAACGTTTGCTCCTTAACGCTGGCTGTGCAAAGAGGGTCAGAGCCAAGTTTTTCTTTACATGATTGTGGTTTTGTTGGATTGTCCATGGACACATTAGAAACTGTTTCAGTCAGCGTATCAGAATCACTTGTTCAACCGATTTTTCCTCCAGTTTATTGAGATCCAAGCGTTTCACTATGTTACTGTGGTAAAGAAGCATCTGGCAGACAGACACAGGCGTAATACTGCATGTGATAGTCCACATACAGGAGACGTGAAGTTTGTGATGCTCCCTGTAAATACTGCGTTACAGGTGGAGTGAACTCTATGGTAGAGGAACGTGTGAAACTAACAGTTATTCTGAATATCGATGTTCCAGTTGTCTATGAAATGTCAAAAATTCCCAGACACAACAGGCAGCACTGATCTTTAAATGTCAAATTGTTTACCAGCAGGGAGAGCAACAAGTTCTCTCTCTGGGAGTGGAACCAGAAAATATTTGTAACCTTTTAATGTTCTCGCTTGGAAATTAATGAAAATGATTAATCGATTATGAAAATACTCACTGATCAAATCATGTCCACTGTGGTATAAATGTAACATAATGAGAGAAGGGCCAACAAAGTTGTTTGGCTCCAAACCAATGCAACACAATGAGATATTATATCGAAATGGTGATTAATTATATTATTTGGATTTCAATGTTTTTTCTATTGTATATTTCTGTTTTATGCTTTAAAAAAAATTTTGTGTGAGATTTTGTCCTGCAGAAATGCTACGCTACCAGAACTTTAAAACTAAATTTTAAAGATAAAGACGCTGCACACTTACCAATGGGTAGAACCAGGAAGAAAGGAAGCCAGCAGAAGATGAACATGCCCACCACCATGCCCAGGGTCTTGGCAGCTTTCTTCTCTCTGGAGAACTTGAGCAGTTTGACGGAGAGCGAGCTCCGTCCGGCTGAGGGACACATGTCGTGGATCTGCTGGTTCCTGCAGTGGATCCTCAGCGTGAGCTCATTGGAGTCCTGCTGGTGCTCCTTCATCACGCCAGCCTCCAGGTTCTTGGTGGTGCGTTTGGCCACGATGTAGACTCGGCAGTACATCGCCAGGATAACAGCCAGGGGGATATAGAAGGAGCCGAATGAGGAGAAGAGGGTGTAGAAAGGCTCCTCATTGATCTGACACTTGGTGTCGTCCTGCAGCAAGAACAAGAGTGAAGATGACTTGAGTTAATTGGATTTTATTTCACCTTTATTTACCAGGAAAACTCCCACTCATCAGCCTCTTGTCCAATGATGGCAGAATGATGACAAGACAAACATGAAACAGTTACAATCCAAAGTTTAAAACCTCAGGTTTCTTTTGTATGACACTGAAGCTCAGCGCGTTGATCACGGACGCTAACGGGTACCCTAATCATCTGCGTGTAATGCAGAGGGGACTGGACAAAGCTGCGCTTTTCGATGCCTCAAGAACGAGAACAGGTTGGGTCTACATATCTTATACAGAGTTGAGGTCAAGTTTTGTGACGTTCATTCCCAAATCTACTTCACATATTCCACAACCAGCTTTGATGTGTGTTTGGGGTCACAGTTCTAGCTACCGTGTTCAACAGTAGGTATTTTCATTTTTTCTGTATATAAAGGTTTATTACAAAATCTGTGTTATTGTCTATTAACAAAAAGAACTATTATCAATACACCTTACAAATGGATTTTAGTTGAGGTCGTGTTATAAAGCCCAGATACATTTAATTAGTATTTTTATATTAGACATTGATATCCTCACACAAAGATGTTTTAGTACCTGGGACGGTGGCTGTTTCCAGCCCAGCAGTGGGCCAATGGAGATCACGAAGGAGAGGATCCAGACGCCGAGCATTGCAAGAAGCGCCCGCTTCTCTGTGACGATCATCGGGTATTGCAATGGGTAGCGAACTCCGATGTATCGATCGATAGAAATGACGCAAAGAGACATGATGGATGCTGTACAGCACAGGACGTCCAATGCTGCCCAGATGTCACAGAAGATCCTACCAAACACCCAGGAGTTCAAGACCTGCAGGGAAAGGTGGAGCCTGAAGGTTAGCTACTGAAACATGCACCTGGTGTAGAATACAAGAGAATGTTTAAATCATTTTGTGGGTTAAGAACAACTTTCTTGGACTGAAGTTAATACTAAACTATTTGAGCTTGTTGGTGGTTTTCAATAGCCAAGTTCAGTATATCTAGTAATATGCTGGAGTTGATGGTTTGATCTCCACCTCCTGCTTAGGGTTGGGTAAGTTTAGCAATCTCGAATCTGATTGCAGCTCTGCTTATCGATTCCAGTTCTTAATTATTTCCTGTGTTGATTCCAAAATGTTTAAAAGAAAAATGTCAATAGTTAAATGCTCAGACAACAAAATTATATTTTCTTTTATTGTTGTTCCTGTTTATTGTGCAAATTTGTTCATCGCTGCTTCTCAACTGGGTACATCCCACACTCAGAGCAAAGGTGGCAGTACTCTGAAAATCTACACCAAAACAAGGAAAACAAAACCTTATTGTCACAATTTACAAGAGAAAAGTCTTTAAGAGTTGTGACTTATTGGTTCATTTTGCAAAGTGCGTTCTGTGAGTTTTCTAAGATGGAACCAGGACTGTTAAACCTAAGTGAACCTAAGTTACGTTTTGTCTACGTTTTGATTCCCAACTCTACTCCTGCTGTCTTTATGCCCCCACAAAGTATCTGAAGGCTCAGTGAATACTGAACCTGAAGTTGCCCTGGTTTGTGTTCACATTGGAAAAAAGCAGATGTGCAAAAATAAACAAAGAAAAAATGTGACACCAAGTATTTATAGACATTCTATTATATTCTAACAATAAGTCATTATGACAATAAATTGACCAGAAAATGAAAAGCTTTTTATTTCAGCCAGCCCCACACAGTGCCCACAATTCCTGTTGACACCACACTCATCTGCACCTATAAAAGTGTAAAAATTATTAGGACATTAGTCAACAGCTAAGTCAGCCTGCACTTATAATTGTTAATAAATCAGTGCAGCCGGAAAAATGAATTTGTTTCTAACAGCTTTTGTCCAAGATGCCCTGTGGCTGTTTTCAAGAATATTAATGGTCCAGGTTTTCCTGTCAAATAACTGGATATAAAGACAACATTTCTCCTGGAGAAAGGCCCTGAAGTCGTTCTTATCGGTGACTTATAGCATTAGATTTATCAACTATCAGTAACAGTGTTCCTTAAACCCACTGTGAGTGGTGCTTTTTCAGAGTGATACAATTCTTTGGCAAAAGATAAACACATTCTTTCTGACAGGTTCAGCCTAACACCTTAGAAATAAAAAGCCCGTAAAAGCAGGATTCATGGCAGAACTGCTGTATTGGATTCCATTAAACTGCACAGGTGGTCATTGGTGTGTATACACAAGATAAATTGCAGTATTTGGTGCCTGTATTTCAATGGTCAAAAGTAAGTAGTTACATTTACCCAAGTTCCTAAGACAAAATCTAATTGGACTGAGTAATCCCATTTTTATTTCCATATTTACAAAAAAAACTTTTTATTCTAAGACATTAACATTACAACTGACGTAATTTTAACTTCTCTATCAGTGTTGGGTTTTTGTAGCACACAGCTGCTCTTTCATTGCTTTTACACCACTAGTAAACTGTCATCAGGTGAATCACAATGTTGTGTTGCAGAAGAGAAAAAATGCCCTGTAGTCATTTTAATATACTGTATGTTGCTAGGTAACATAAACTTGGATGTAGGGACACTATTTAAGATTTTCTAAACTCAGAAAAAAGACAAAGCTGACAGGATCTGCTCCTGTCATACCAAATTTAGAAAATTCCTGTTTTAAACATCCCCAACTTACTAAGGACTTATGAAGTTTCTGTAACTGGTCCAATATGATCTTTACTTGAGTTGTTCTATTTTCAAACACATTTTACTTTTACTATATTTCACATGGACATTTTGTACTTACTACTGCACCTCACACATCTGAGAGTCGGTCAGCACAAACCCTACAAATGTCTTGGGTCTTTCTTTAAATGGAAAAAGCTACAAAACACTGCAGTAAGTCTGTAATTTAACTGGTTTAAGGGGAAAAGTTTGTCGTTTAAAGTGTGTTTTGATAAACTGATGATTCTTTTCCATTGAGGAAAAAGTGGTGTTATTTTCTAATAACGGGACTGTTGGAGATTTTTTCTCCAACAGTCCAATATCCCAGATTATTCGGTAAAAACAAATAAATAAAAAACACAGAAAAACAGTAAATCCTCACAATGAAAAGGCTCGTTTTGATTTATTTTAGGTGGGATTAAAATCTAATTAACACATATTTATAATGAACAAAAAATATAACTAGCCAACAATGACACACAGCTGAGTCTTAAAGGATATAAACAGCATTCACAAGATATTTCTTCTATTCATTAAATGTATTGATTTCCATTCATTTGTTTGTTACTCACTCCATTGCTCACTGTCCTTCTTTCCTTTCTTTCTCCTTCCCTGTTATTCTTTTAATGCGTCTTGTGGACAACCACAAGTAAATATTGTAAATAAGTGAAAGATTAATTAAAAAGTCTGAAAAATCCACCCGAGGTCTGTGTGTGGTTTTAAAAGAATCCAAAGCCCGAAACTGAGTCTACAAAAACATAACATTTCAGACCAAACCAAATTTTTTGTTTCTAAACTAAAACTTTTTATTTCCTGTCGTTACACTGATTGTTTAAAATGAATTTTTGCCCATTTTCTATCGTTTCTGGATTCTCATTCTTCGTTTTGTTTTACGCTTTTCCTCCATTTTTACTTTCATTTACATTTACTGCTCTGCAATCTCCACTGTCTCTGGACCAAAAGCTGATCAGCGACCCCCTCACACTGACCTCCTGGGTGGCGGACACCGGCAGCACGGTGGTTCCCAGCAGCAGGTCCGCGATGGCCAGGTTGATGATGAAGTAGTTGGTCGGGGTCCGCAGGTGGCGGTTACAAACCACCGACAGGATCACCAGGATGTTCCCCACGATGGCGAACATGATAAAGAAGGCGAGCACCATGCCCACCGGCACCGCCCGGCTCAGGTTCAGCGGGGCGGCGCCGTGGTACTGGGAGCCGTTGGTGCCGTTTGAGGAGAAGTTTGAGCCCAGCAACGGTGGCAGCGTCCCGGCGTAAAGGTCCGGGACGGAGTCGTTCGACCACAGGCTCATGGTGGCTCCAGTGTTGGCTACGAAACCGTTTCTTCACAAACGTGAACTATTTCACTAAATAGTGAAATAGTGAATAAATAGTGAATAAATACCCCGGAATGTTCAGATAACCTGCGCACAGTTTGCGGTTTTCTCAGTCGGTGTCACTAGAAGTTCGGCGCTTTTCCACAATGTTTGAAGAATCCCACTGATTTTTGGGGTAAAACTCCGCAGCTCGGGTTCGCTTCGAAATCCAGTGACGGGGAGCAGCGCTCGTGTCATTTTGCGCAGGAGGCGCGCGGATCAGCTGCAGGTGGAGGTTCGGTTCCGGTTCCGCGTTTCCATACGACGTGACGGCACGTTTCAGACTCCTGTCGGCCTCAAACTGATGGTTCAGCAGCGGCGCTGGGACATTTTATGGTCCAAGTGTTTAATGTGGGAAAGTCCTGAGGAACTGAGAAAAAAGGAAAAGACGCGGAGACACAAGCTGCTGCATCTTAGTCTCAGTCTTTCTATTTGTCCATCGGTCTCTGTCTGCACCCACGTTGAAACTGACCAGCGTGGCCACAGTGTTGCTGAGGCAGGTTGTACAGTATGGAGGCCGTGAGGTGCGAAAACATTGATTGATTGATTGATTGATAGATTGATTGATTGATTGATTGGGCCACAATCCAGTAAAATCATACATATAAAAAATTAAATGAGTAGCTTTTTTTATTTTCTCTGACTATTTGAGCACGAGGGTGAAATGAGGTTTTAAAGTGTCTTAAAATGTCTTAGATTTTAATTAGGTGAAAACTACAGAAACCACATGAGAGTGACAGACTATTTCATTGTTTGTTTGGATCAGCGTATGAGATTCACTGACCCTTTTTATACAATGTCAATTTTGACTGTTTTTGTCTGATCATTGAATGTTATTTATTTTATTTTATTTTTTTGGGTGGTAGCAGAATCACGACACCAAGATAATGACAAAAAAGCATTGACACAGTTTGTACTCGGGGCATAAAACCTAAATCATCATCCGACACAGAGCGAGCTGCTGTTTTTACTCCCTCTATATGTGTGTGTGTGTGTGTGTTATGAACGCAGTATTAAGTTTTTCCCAGTCAAGGTCGCTCAGTCTCAGGTGGTATATGTAGCCGATGGGAGGGTGTGATCTATTTTCAGGTCAGTTAGAAATGTGCGCCATGACTATGGCAGCAGGATAACAATAACCCTCCTTGATGTGCCGGAAAAAGTGGCAGCCGGACCTCCAGCAATGTTCTCTCCAGTTAGAGACAACCATCCACACACAGCCCCCAAGACCCAAACTAACACGTCCAAACTGCTTAATTTTGTCTGACAGTCAAAAATACCAACCTGTTGAGTTTACTGTTTACCTGAGAAACCTGATTGTTATTTGCATGATCAACAATCGATTAATTATTAAAGCTCCACAGTCATTGGTTTCTGCTGGGTGTCTTTAAGGGGGCCCATATGTGCCAAACAACAATGTTCTGCCTAAGCCACAAAACTCAAAAAGAAAAGTTACTTATACAAAGTTGTGATAAGTGATTTAAAATAGGCTTTGACTCACTACAGTTTTACACAGTGCACTTATAAAGTATTAGGTCTCTTACAATATATCTCTGCACTCAAGCATGTTGAAAATACAATAAAAGCCAGAGTACTGAGTAGAAAGTACTGAGTAGAAAGTACTGACTAAAAGCCCTAATTTGTTTACTAGTTGCACAATGTTGGAATCAAGGCACATTTTGTCCTTTAATTCAATTCAATATAGCGCTAATTCACAACAAAGTCATCTCAAGCCACTTTACAGAATAAAGTGAGGACTATAAAGATGTATAGAGAGAACCCAACAAAACCCCTTGAACAAGCTCTAGGCAACAGTGGAGAGGAAAAACTCCCTTTAACAGGAGAAACCAGGCTCAGGGTGGACGACCATCTGCCTCGACCGGTTGGGGTGAGTGGAAAGTGTAGAGAGAAAGAAAAAGAGCAACAAAAGCAACAACAAAACATTGAGCAGGTTGGTAGGACCAGTAGCTGCACACTGGAAGACACACAGCTTCAAAGCCGGGGACACCTGCGGATTTATTTTTTATTTATTTCAACATATATTCATTTATTTATTCGTTTTTTTATTTCTACATTTATTTATTTATTTCTAAATAAGTCATTTTTTGTCCTCCATACACACAGGCTTAAAAATGATCACAGATTAATAAATGTTTTTAGGTTCCCTTGTCCTATTCCCCTTAGAAAGATATACAGCTAACTGCTACTATGATGATCTAGTTAGCTAACTCATCGCACTTGATCTCGTCTTGTTTTCTTAAAGGGGGCGGAGCTTTTGATTTTTAGTTTACTTTTTATGTTTGATTTGACCACACTCACACTTTTTGTCACATACCTTCAGTGGGGTTTGAACCCACGTGTCGCTGCTGTTGCTCAGTCCACTTTTCTCCACGGGCTTATCGGCGCTGATAATTATCCCGACAGAGTAAGAAGATCAGTGTGAATGTGCAGAAAGTTCAAACCAAAGTTTACAAAGGGCCAAGCAGAAATCTGAGCTGAGTTTAGTCTGAAACATGTTCACCTGCAGACTCAACACTGAATATAACAAACAGGAAATTGATGACAGAGACTCAAATGCATTTTTAGTCTCATGAATATGAGGGAAATCCTTAAATCCTTATCAATAATGTTTAAGTTGCACTGCATGTAAGAACGTTACCAGCTCAGTCAAAGCCTGTTAGCTCACTTGCTAAAGTAACTGCTCTGAATTAGTAAACACTTACGTCACAATGTCTCACACTAATTATGCTTCATGATTTTGAAGCAGAAAGAATAACTCTAGTCACTTCAAGTCAATCATAAAAAACAGATTTAGAAATGACTAGAATCACATTGAATGAACATTTCCTGATTCCACTGTAGCAACCTGTTGACACGTTGCTTCAATTCAAAACACTTGTTTGGGAGATGATTTTAAATATGTTTCCAAATGCTCAGAATTATGAACAGCGGTCTGATGTAAGCAAAAGTCAACATATCTGCACATCAGAGCTCCTCTTCATCAGCAAAAACATCTTTAACATTAACTCTACAAAAGAAAATTCCAAATAAAACAATGCATCACCCAGTGGAGCAGTGTGTCGAGCAGATGTGTTTTTAATCATTATCAGACAAATAAGATAATCTATGTTGGAAACAGACACTAGCAGAATTAATCGGGGCCTTTGGTGTTTAATACAATTAATATATCAAATGGCTGAAGTTTTCATTTGAAGGGGAGGAGATGAGAATTTTAGATTATAGGTAAAACAATTTGAGCTCCTGAACCACAGACACCACAGAGCATCGGCCAATAAATCAGAATTTATTTGAGCAGAGACTTTATTTGAAATCTGTGCCTGGTTGTACCCATGTGTGGATCCAGCCATTATAACACATCTCCCAATGAAAAGTAAATGTTTATAGAATGTTTTTCCAATGTGATTCAAAATTTGGTTTGAAACAGCACACACGCAATTTCTCTGAGATATATTTATATATTTATTTGTGTATTTATTTTTTATTTTTTAACTGAAAGATAAGTCAAGTTTCATGGTCATCTTTTACATTAAATTGCTGACACTTCAAATGGTTTTGAAAACTTGTGGATAGTGAAGATTGGTTACGTTCATGCTCTTGAATTATCTTTAACTATGATGTGTAATGTTACAATTAAAGTTTTTAAGTGGGACATATGAAAATCTGTCCAGTGACTGCAGACTATTTTATGTTAACTGGCAACATCCTATATGATGATTGTGATTGGTGATTGTAGTGATTGGTTACTAACATAAAAAATTAAATGGACATTTGTTTTCTAGCAGCACCAACATGTAGCCTAAAGCAAAATGTGTGACAGTGATTTTATTTTTCTTTATGTGGATTGATATTCATTCTTTTAGTCCCTCAAACATGTGATTTATCCATTTAATCCAAAATACATATACATTTTATTCTAAGATTCAAGGAAATCCGCACTGAGCAGCAGCTGCTCTTTCCCATGACCCCTGAAGTCTCCAAACTGTCATTAAAATGTCTCATGGCTGAGACTCAGAGAGAGAGTAGGTATTTGTTCAGACAGTCTGATGCTGCATGCAGGGCTGGATCGATCTCCTGAGGGGCCCTGGGGAAAAAAACTGTGCCGTTAGGCTCCAAATTCCACCAGCATTGTTTCCTCAAAAATCCAGAAAATCTGAAACATTATGAAAATTTCCTTGCGCATTTTTCTAAAGAACTGAGCTAAAAAATGTTCCGTATTCTCACACGTAAATATGCTTTAATTAATCAGTTTTCTATGACCACAAACTAAAAAATGTTCTGAAATTCTAATTTCTAATTGTTGCCTGAAAAAAATCAACGAACATTAGAGCCAATAAGTGTCAGATCACGTGATGTGTAAGTTTATTCGCGAATAATTCACTCGATAATTAAATCAAACATAGCAGTAATAATTTTTATAATTTTAGTTTCCAGAAGGGGTCAAACGGTGGCCTGAACATCGGGCTGAGATGCAGAAGTCTCCCGGATCAAATCCCAGACCACACATCAGGTTTGTCCTCAAGTGAGACACTCATCTCTTTTTTAAGGGAGTCCAGGTCATGACAGGCTGAAAAATGACAACAACCCACATAATACAAGTGATAATGCTGACAATAAACATTGAGTCGTGCAAATCTAGATCAGTCATAGTAAAATTTGAGGGCAACTTATCTCAAAGAAATCACTTATGTTTAAACTTTGAAAAGAAAATGATTAGACCATCCAAAGAAATATGCACAAGCTTTCTTTTCCCACTGCCGTGTAGGTAAACAGGCTTAGGGAAATGTTAATAAAGTAAACACTCGCTGTCTCATGTTACGAGTCATTGTTTACATTTTATTATGAGGTGACATCCACCATCCTCACTGAACCATGAGTGTCCTACCAACATTCACATGCTTCGCTTCATACAAAGTGGGTTTTTGGAAAAGCAGATGTGTTCAGTTTGGACATTTTGTCACTTGACACCGATGATCAAACATTTATGAGTTATGCTAATTTTAAAGAAATCATTTGAGTAGCTGCCTCAGCACACGTGCTGTTGCATATTAATAATAATGTTTATAATTGTTAGGAGTCACCATGATGGATGCTCAGTTATTACTCACACTGGAAAAAACTGATAATGTACGAGTAAGAGTGATGTCAGACTGCTCCTTTCATCCCCTCAGGATCGTCTCTTTGGGATTACAGCCATTTAGGGGTTTAAAACTTCTTTTCCCCGCAGAACAATTTATAGACTCAGTCTGTCAACAGCTCAGCACACCATCAAAACACATATGTGAATACTGTTTTTAATAAGACCTGATAGTTTCTAGAGACCACGATGACTGATTTATTTATGACTTCATACTGTCAACACTCATCAAACTAAACTGAGCGAATCTTCAACCAGAAAATGTTCCCTCAGCCTGACAGCCACTGTTGCCAACTGTTTTCAGTGGAAAGTGGCTAAAGGCACCTGAAAAAGTCACTAGATGATGTCACATGCTACGTTAGAGACATAATAATTACTGCATTTACTACAAAGTGGACGTGAAGTCATGGATGACGTGTAGGATTTTGTTTCCATATAGTCTGTTTTTTTTTTTTTTAACTTAACCCAACATAAGGTTTTAGTGTCTAACTCCAACACATGTTGACCCTGAACTTCTTTCCCTAACACAGTTTTTGTGTGTCGTATACATAGGAGTGTGTACCCATAAAGCCAATATGATCGTCAAAAAAAATCCAAAAAAGTGGCAAGTGTCATTATGAGATGATGGAAGACTTTGTCACTCACCAAGTTCCTACAACAAAACAGTTCACCATGGTAACAGTGTCAAAGTTAAAGTCAAATTTCATTTTGCTGCTTGATTTCACACAGATTTCTAACTGAAGAAGTGGATGTTGCCCACAGAAATGACTTTAGGCAACTGGTGATGCTAAAACTTGAAATTGTTGTTTGTTACTGAAAGCTTACGTTGGATATTGCAACTTATGTACAGTATTTGCATAAAGACATGTCTTTTATTCAATTTATAAGGAACCAGCATCTGGAAGACACGGTTGTCGCATTCTTCTGTTATGTGACACTGTTATCATAATTTAGTGTTTTTTAACCTGAGTCCTTCATTTTTTTCTTGAGTGTGATGTTTACAGATTTGCATTAGATTTTTCTTAGGAAAACTAGGTTTTGTGTATGGAAGCCCAGCCAGAAAACAAATACTGAAACAATGTTCAAACAATTTTTTATATTATCAAATACCCTCAAGGTTGTCGAAATGATAAGTGAGTGTTTGATAAAGTTATTAAATTTTAAACTTAATTCATATTTAGGTGTAACTCATAAATACATTTTTGCCTAAAATTGCAGATATGTAACAACAACTACAGTATTTTATAGTTGTATTTTGTTCAACCCTAATTCAAAAAAGTTCAAAAGGGGCGATGTGTAAAATGTAAGTAAGAACAGTGACTTGTAATATTTTTAGAATATTTTAATCTTCCTCTTTGCTGTGTGACTCCAACAGCTTCTGCTGTTGCTTTAGCATTTTTCTGGGACCAGTTTCTTTCATTTTTTCGGCCACAGGTCAATAAATCAGCGCAATCCAAGACATGACTCAGCCCCAGAGGCTCATTGGAAACATAACTGTCCCAATGTTTTTAGACCCTTTGGCGTGTGCAGCGGACAGGAAGAGACTGGACAACCACTGTTCCCATCAAACTCAATACACCCAAATAATTACAGACTGATTTCAGCTTTAAGGGGCTTCACCAAACTCATCTCCTCTGTCTCAGGCTGCAGATTGTTCCTCTATAGCATCAGAAAGATCAGACCTCTCCGAATATACAACCCAACTCGTGATGTTTAGCAGTCTTGGTGTTTGTGTGAAGTGGTCTTAATCTTCCTGGGGTGAATGAAAGGGCAGCATGGAAAAAGGAACTCATAAACCCTATTTCATGAGAATCAGGTCTGGGATTTCCCTTTCAGACATGTACCCAACATAATCTGTGTGAGATGCGTGAAGAAATATTATGTGTAACTGGGCAATAAATGAGTTCTTCTGTGTCCCTATTTGCCAGCTTTCGTGGACCTTGCAGGAAATGGACGTCATCAACACACCCACTCACTCACGGTGAGTCCTCTGCAGTATTACCTCCATTATTCCCAAAGGATCTCGGTTGGAGATAACCCAGACTTGGCACCAGGGAGCTGGCTGGGTAAAATGTGAGTAATGTCAAGGCCAACAGACTTGGACATTTGCGTTCCCACATACACTCACCCCAGAGAAAGTCTGGAAAATGTTCAAAGGTTCAAAGCTCTCACTCTCATCTACAGAGTGTTCAACTCAGCAGCACCTTCCTACCTGAACTATCCTCATTCAGCTCTGCAGAGCTTCCCGCCCAATGTGCTCTGCCAACGAACAGCGTCAGGTGATCATTTCACTACACAAAAGATGCCAAGCAACGGTCTTCAGCTCAGTGATGCCACAATACTGGAACAAGCTGCCAAACTCTGCACGACCTCACCAAGCTCACTCCCATTATCCACAAACCTTCTGCAACTTCTTATGTACTTAAATCTTAAAAAATAATCCTACCTGCTCTTTCTTGCACTTGCATCTCATGAAATGAAAACACTTCTTCTCATAGCAGTAATTAATGTTTTCTCCCTGACTTTTTTGCCACCTTGTAACTCACAGTCCCTTTGGTCTAAAGCATCTAATGACTAAATGTAAATGTACTGGTCCCTTTACTGGTGCTTCCTTCCCACCACACACACACTTAGTTTACTTGTGTGTTAACTTGTCAGCCTCCTATCTCGACATGTGTCGTCTCAGTTTCATACACGTGTGATTTTTGCCCAGTCATTCTAATCTGGAGAACAGAGGTTTCAGCTCACATAGAACAAGGCCGTGATTGTTGGGATACTTGCTCAGCAGCAGCTTCATTTTTCACTCCTTGTTCCTATAATGTTCATTTTTTCCTTCAGGACTCAAGCTATTCAGTGGAATTAAGTAAAATCGTCTCATCTTATGGCTCATTTCCACTTTTTTGTTGTGAAGTCAAACATCATTTATCAAACGTAATCTTTGGACAGCTGGAGAATTGGACAGCCAGTGCCGTGAGGAAAAACCATCCCTCATACAATCATCTGGATGAAGAAATGCCACCTTCTGCAAATTGATGACTGAGCAGTTTTTTTTTTTCACTGCAGAGGATTAAAAGATTGAGAAATTGTTGTATGGATGAGATGCATGGAAGGTTATCACTGCCAGGATAGAATCAAATAAAAACAAATGCTGTACATATTAGAAATTAAAATGATCCAGGTATAAAAAAACTTCAGAAATGTTCTAATAAATACAGGTTTAATTAGGTTTTTACTAAATATTATTTGCAGTGCACACATAACAAACTTTTTGAACCGTAACCAGAATCAATGTTTTAAATCATACATTCGCATTTAATTAACTTTTTTCTGAAGTAATGATGAAAAATGATTTTATATCACAGAAGTAAAGATAATTGGCTTCTGCTGTTGCTTTGGCATTTTTCTGGCTCCTGTTTCATTTTTTTCTGCCACAGGTCAATAAATCAGCATTGGCCAAGACGTGACTCGGCCCCAGAGGCTCATTGGAAACATAACTGTCCCAGTGAGCTCTGACTGAGTTTCGTCATGCAGCTCACAGACCCAGAACATGTAGGTGTGTGTAACAGCATGTCCCTAGTTCAAGTCCAGCCAATGACAGTAAAACTGCCCCCACTTCCCAAAACAGCAGCGGTGCTTCAGCATCAGGGTTTGCTGATTTATTCCTGTGGAGCTTTCCAGTAAACATTTCAATGGATTCACAGGAGAACGGAAGAGGAAGTGGACAAGAAGATCTGTACATGTACTAGAGTACACGTATCATGTTTGTCGCAATGTTTCCCATAAATATGAGGAAATGTCTGTCCAGTCATGGACAGACAACACCGCCCAATACAAGAAAAGACTTTGTCCACTCTATCTGCTGAGAAGACTTAGACCCTTTGGAGTTGGACAGGAAGAAACTGGACAATCACTGTTCCCATCAAACTCAGTACCCCCAAATAATTCCAGACGGATTTAAGCTTTAAGGGGCTTCACCAACCTCATCTCCTCTGTCTCAGGCTGCAGATTGTTCCTCTACAACATCAGAAAGATCAGACCTCTCTGAATATACAACTCAACTCGTGATGTTTAGCAACTAAATATATTTATTTTCTTTGTTTTATATTATATCTTTATCTCTGACTTAGTGCGCCATGAATTTTCACTTGCTCTGAAACATTAACGTTTTAAGTTGACAGAAACATCATTATTTTACACACGCAGAATTTTGTTTTATTATTTTTCTTTGCTTAGAGCTAAAAATGACAACATTAACATCCCCTGTGTTTTTTCACAGTTCGAGTCAGGAGCTAAAATAAGTTGCCTCATTGTCACTTCACTGGCTGTAATTCAGTGGCAGGAATAAAAACTGCTGACTGATGGTTCGTCCAGGATACGACTCTAAATGCACGTTTTAACTCTGCATAGCCAGACAGAGCAGGCTGGATGCCACAAATGCAGAAAAAAAACACAAAGGAGAGACTAAACATAACAACAGCGTGGGCCAAAAATGGCCTTTGAAAATCTGGGAAATGACTTTGAGATCAGAAAATGTGCCTGGTTGGATTTTTTTTGTCACATATTCATAACGTTTCTCCACTGGGAGAGTTTCTTTCCCATGAGCCTCTGCAGCGGACTCTCAGATCGAGCTGCTTTATAATTTGTGTCAGAAAAAAAAAAGTAAGTAATCTGATCCCTGAAAATGTGAAAACAGCAGCAGCAAATTGTTGGAGCTACACAACAAACAGGAGGATAAAAAGTTCAGTTTTGTGTTTATTTTTCCTGCAAAGCTTCACATAATTTGTAAGCAACTATGTTGCCTACAACTGCAGTAAGCAGATGTTTTGAGATTAAACATCTTGAGAAAATATATATAAATATATTTCTGCAGTATGATGTCTGGATAGTTCATTTAAACAGATCATTATCACTCTACATCTATGCCTCAAACAAGCCAATAATAAAATTATTAGAGACTTTATCTTATTATGTTAAGTTATTATGTTCATTCTAATTTAATTTGTAACACATACAAACGCTGCTCCTTATTGGTCACTTTGGCTGCTGGTATGTTAAAACAGCAGCAGCTGTTAAAACAGCCTGCGGCACAAAAAACAGTCTGTCGCTCCTCGTTTAGTATCACAGTCCTTTACTGGCTTATGTTGTCACTGATTGATGCCAATCAAAATAGTCGGTCGTCTGTCAAAATGTCATTTTAATTCGTTTGTTTAATGAAGGAATGTGTCAGGAAAGGGAAATTCTTTAATTGCACATTTAGTTTTCCAGACGACCCTTTTATTTTTTTAATTTACATTTATTGTAAAAACTTGTGTTTTTTCCTTTTGTATTTGTTTTATTCAGCTTCCTTTTGCAACATACTCTTATTTTGAAATGTCATGATTACAAAGGAAACATCCTTTGGAGGTTGCCCCCCTATGTGTCAAGCCCCCATTGGATGGTTATTCCTTACTCTGCTCTTTTACAAATCAGCTGTAGTGAACTCGACATGCTCTCATACTGTTTAGACTCGGTCAAAAGAACCAGAAAAATGTGTGCTGATGATAAATGTGAGTGCTGAACAAGGAATGTAGACGAACCCTGTGGAAGGCTTCCGATGAGGAGATTTGGGGAGAAAGGAGCTGAGAGTAGAGTGAGTAGAACCTAAACAGGTCCAGCTTGTAACTGACCTGATTAAACTGAGCTGGTAAACGAATGCTCTGGCTGCTTGTCCAGTATCCACGGTAACACTATTAAGGGAAGAAGAAAAGAAAAAGGAAGGAGAGGAACAACACAGTGGATTAGTCACCACTGTATGACATTAACTGTGCGTTTTGTCCCGTAGTTGTTTTTGTCCTTCTCTGTCCCCCTCTCTCTGTCCCTTTCTGCAGGTGTCCCCGGCTTTGAAGCTGTGTGTTTTCCAGTGTGCAGCTACTGGTCCTACCAACCTGCCCGATGTTTAGTTGTTGCTCTTTTCTCTCTTCACTTTCCACTCACCCCAACCGGTCAAGGCAGATGGTCGTCCACCCTGAGCCTGGTTCTGCTGGAGGTTTCTTCCGTTAAAGGGAGTTTTTCCTCTCCACTGTTGCTCCAGCGGGAATTGTTGAGTTTTATATATCTGTGCCTTTATTATGTAAAGTGCCTTCAGATTACTTTGTTGTCAGTTGACAGTATATAGATAAAGTTGAATAAGGCAGTAAGAGGAGAAAGTTAGTTGTGAAATACTGATTGAAATCATGTTTGTAACTAAAGTTGATCAATAAAAAAAAAAATGTATTATTACAGATGATTCCATGGAAATTGGATGTTTGTCTTAAGATCAAAAAATGGAGTAAATCATTTGTGTTTCAATGATGAAATCGAGGGTGTATTTGTGTGTACATAAGTTAGAGATTAAGGAAGTAAAACCTACTGGTAAGTAGTGGAACAACTGAGGAAAGAAAAAAAGAAGTACCCTAAAACAGAGGCAACAACTGGGAATCATAAACCTCTGATCAGAACCTCAGGTCCAGGACTGGTAGCCAATTAAGATCAGGTAAAGTAAATGTTACCTAATGTAGCAAAAAAGATATATAGACACTAGTTTGCTGGTTAAGAGAGAAACATCAGTTGCTGGGTGAAAATCAATTGTCAACGAGCCTCATTCTTCCAAGTACATGTACTTCTTTATTTTCCACTTCTTGTATTTAAGTTGTGGCTCTGCAGCCGCTAGGATCAGAATTCACCCGTGTTTTAACATCTCACCTGTCTGGTGTCGGCTTCTCCCCGCCGGTAAAATGAAACATGGAGGGGAGCAACAATGGAAGTTTCAGGTATGGGAGATGCTTCCATTTATAGTTTCTAATAGGAATTTCTGCTTTGACCTTTGACCTCCCAGCAGAGCACCGCTTGCGGACTTGATCCCACACTGCAGAGGGACTAGTTCAGGGTTCATGTTCAGCCTGAGTAGCACCAGCTGGAGTCACAGATTGCTGCTCAGGTGCCCTGGAACCAGCTGAGTAGACTGAGAGCATGCGGAGCGACATTAAAATACCAGCCGTCAGCACCATGACCCTGGATTATTAACTGCCAGGCTAAAAATATCAGCCCGTCTCTTTACATTTCAGCTGTACATTCCTGAAATTACATCTGTGCCCTCTGACAGGAGAGCGCCCCACTTCAATCTATCAGATTGAAAATGCAGATGCAAAGTCAAAGAGCAGCCCAGTGTCCACTCACATATCTGTGTCCCATTCATATGTTGTAATTCAGAAAGACCAGTTGTAACTGAGTAAATGTACGAGCTACATTTTCTATCCTACGCTGCAACAGGTCGAGATAATGACAGAAAGTTACAGTGATCTCTAATTACTAAACTGCTTGGGAGCAACTGAAGGAAGCTTCGAGCTGTTGAGGCTTTGAGTTGTTAATACAGTGTCTGCAATAAAAACTAAAATCTATATAAAGATATTTTATGGTATTTTCCTGTCGTTAAATGAATCGTGACATTGACAGGCGGGTTGGTGCAGCATCCGCAGTAATGTGGATATTATACCGAACCGTTGTTTCTGGCAAAGCTCAAGTTCCAACCCTCACCTATGACCCAAACCTCCTGACTGAAATAATACAATCCCAAGTCAAACTCCCAAACTGAGCTTCCTGCAAAGAACGGCTGGAAAGTTCCTGCAAAGTTGAGGTTGTTCAGGCATTTAATAAGAAGGTCTCCTGGTGCCCACCAGAGGAGCAGGCAAACTTTGCTGGGGAGAGGGATGTCTAACTGCGACAGGACTCACGCTAAGCGGAAGATAATGGATGAATGAATCTCCTGTGTGGAGCAGATGTTCTGGTCAATGTTGAGACCTGATTGTGCAGATGTAGTTTCGAGGTCATGAGAGGAAACAGAATTAATTTAACCAGGTTACCGTTGATTTTGTCCAGTAGATGATTATTTAAAGCCCCAGTTAACATGATTTGTTACTTGTGATTTTTCTACTGTTGCTGAGTGAGAATCACATTTTCACGAGTCATAAAAAACAGTCGTCCACGTGCTTTTGTTTACAAGCGGAAGTTGTTGTTGAATGAAACGGTACAATTAGCAAATGTGACTCTGTTCCCGTTGTTCACACACAGATTAACAGGTTATCTGATCATTTTGTTAACACGAGAGATGTTGGATCTCTTGGGTCTTGTAAAATCCTTTTAAGCTTGAACAGGTCCACAACAGTTCATCTACCTATAGATGTGCTGTTTTTACACATCATATATGTATTATGATTTATCATATAAATCACTGATGATAAAGAGATTTTTACTGTTTAAAAGGTTTGTGTTGCAACAGTAAGTGGGTCTGAATACATTTATTTTCAATTTAACAAATTGATTTTAATTTCCACCTTCCTCTGTCGTCGTCTGCTGCTCTGATGACTTTCAGCACAAAAACAAATCCTCAGTCCATCATCAGTAGCTCTATGATGACGGAGCAGCACACACACCATGTTCCACGTTTGTGTCAGTGAGATCACACAATTCAGAAAACATATAAAACATAAATGAACGTCTCATTTTAAAGTAATTCACCCACAATAAAGTCTCCACCCTTAATGTCAGAACAGGGCTCAGAGTAACACACAGGCTCCGTTTTGCTGAATATTCTTCAAACTTCATTTTCACCTGTTCCCATCGCTCTCACGTGGTCTGAATATAAAGCACAAATTACACAAACGATTCACCGTCCGACATGGATGGATGCACTTTTATTTTGTCACTTTTGTCCTGCATTTTGGCACCATCTTTGAATTCTTCATAGAAGTGTGCTCCCTCACTTCCTCCCACTCACGTTCTTTTAATTCTCTCTGTCCACAAAGCCAACGAGAAATGTGCTGTTCATGGTTTCTGGTGTTGATATTTGTGGTGTAGTCCACAACCACCAGAGCTTGAAGTTATTGCAGATGAAGAAGTTCAGTTTCTCTGATCCATGCAAGTGGAAAAACACACAATGTGCTGCTTTTATCTCTTTTAACTCCTTTAACTAACTTTAAGCTGAGCCCAAACGTTCAGGGTCATGAATCTCAAAGTCAATGGTTTTACTGTGAATGCAGAGGAAAATCCTCTTCTGCTTTGACAGTTTTGGGGACTGCAGAGACACTTCGTCCACCCTGTTCATTCAGAGTTTGCACAGAGTGAGACATCTTACATAATGTAGACAATCTCTGACACACAGTGGAGTTATGTTGAAGCCTGTTTCTCCACTAACGTGCAGACAGCAAACACACTGACAACATGAATTATGTGTCACAAATAATTAACATTTTAAAAATATTGTTGAGAAGTTAGTTTAAGTTTCTGCGTGTTCTATAAATAAAAACCCAGGTGATTTTTATTGTATTTATTTAGTCATATACTACTTTGGTGTTGTAGCTGAGGTTGTGCTGAAGAAAAAGATACCAAGCACTTGGGGGAGGGGGGCATTTTTTTTATAGTAATAAAAGAAGACAAAGTGGAAACTCGTAAAACAAAGGTAATTCAGGGTTAAGAAGCCTGATCTCTAAACGTGGAAAGCTTTTCTAAAACATGATGTATGTTACTGTATTTTGATCATGAATTGTAAGTTCACACATAACTCACAGGGGTTTGGTAAAATGTTCCCAAACAGAGTATTATTTTCTCTGAAATGTCCAGTCTTGCAGAACAACGTCCAGCTTGTCTGACTACAGGGTTATTAAACTGTTTTATGGTTGTATTTGGAGGAAGATTGTGATCTGGACTAATAGAGAAACTTCAGTCCCTGTGTGTTTATTAACCTTTAAATAAAACTCTCTAATCTTAACCAAAGGGCTTTTATTGGCTAAACGTATCCACACACAAGTCAATGGAGTCAAACTCGGATCTGTGGTGCAACAGTCCTGCACATTGGACACCCACCATCAGCCCGTCCTCGTCCATCCTGCTGCATCCAGTGCCTCGTGTTTCCCACACAAATGTGACCCTGGTTGTGGTTTAGGAGACAGTGCTGCATGTAAATAGGTGACCTGGACAAATGTCTCCATATGGGGACAGTAGTGAAGTGTCTGGATGAAAGCAGAGATGGTCACATGGAGCGATGCCTCCTCGTGTTTATAACAAGTTAAAGTGAAACTGAAACTAACACAAACAGAACCACAGGGGAAAAAAACATGAGCCATGCGTCCAAAGTGAGTCCAGGGCAAAGGAGAAATCTGATCTGCAGCATGTAAACACGGAGCAACAGCAGTGATGTTACAGAGACATTTAGTCTGTGTGAGGAGCTTTTATTCCAGAGGGTGGACACTTTATTGTGTATTTAATGTAAATATCTTTTCTTCAGTGGCATTTTCAGAATCAGATGATTCAATTGTCCGTCTCTTTGTATTGTCTGAGATGACTTTGTTGTAAATTGGTGCCTTTTTTAATAAAGTTGAATTGAATTCAATTGAATTGTAGTTTGAATATTATCCTCAGACTCGGAGTCAAAGCACAAATGTCTCCTTCAATTTGTCCTTTTTTTCTCTCTGCAGAGAGACAAGGACTTTCTGAGTTTGCTCGTCAGCAATTTGTGTCTGTGGCCGAGACCCAACAATGAGACGGAGAGAGAGACAGAGAGGAAGACTGCAGAGTCTTTAATTCAGTCTGAACATTTACATTTGAGACTTTTCCTTAAAAGGAAATCCTGAATCAATGCAGTCTCTTTTTTTAAACCATCATCTCACGTAAGTTAGCAGCAGCGTTGGGATGTAACTAAGTACATTTACACAAGTACTGTGATAAAGTACATGTTTTCATTTAATGCAACTTTTTACTTCCATTCCACTTTGTGAAGTACATGTCCTGTGCTGCAAAGTCCATCTGTCTCTAAATTTGGTGATTTTAAATAAATATAACTAGGAGATGAGGTTTCAGAGAGTGAGGAGGAAGGAGGTTAAACAACAGGACTGAAAACTCAACCCATCATTTCACAGTTGTGTTTATGACTTAGGGTAAAAATCAAAACGTGATTTTTTTTCACATCTGTATCGTGGTTACGCTTGTTTCCATGTTGACAAAGATCCTCTATGTCAGACGCAACACACTCTCCTGAGGGTTGAAGAACTTTTCTAACCAGTAGCAAACGTGTAAATTAACCTACAGTTCACATGGGTTTGTGCCGTCCGGAAATTTGACGTTTGGAAACATCAAAGATCTTGTCGTCCACAGACATCAGAGGGGGGATAAACGCAGCTTTCTGGCCACTTGGTTTTTTTTGTTGCCTCCAGGGAAATTTCACCACCCAAGTCCGACCTCCTCCTTCCTTTGCTTCTCAGCTGAGATTCAAATGATTTATGCCGCTGGAGTTTCTTTCTGCTTTTCACTGCATAATCCACTGACAGGTTGAATCTCCTACAAATGTCTCTTTCTGCTCCTTTAAAATGAAACTTAACCAGAAATCACTTCTAAAAAGTTAGATTTTATGAACATTTTACAAATTGTGGTGATTGAGCTTAAACTAAAGATGGAGATTAAAAAGTGTAGACGGAGAGAAAAAGGAGGAGGACTCACTGATGAAAAATGGACACTGCTGTAAAGTTCCCAAATGTCTCCGATTAAAAATAGTCTGCAGTGTGTGTGTGTGTGTGTGTGTGTGTGTGTGTGTGTGTGTGTGTGTGTGTGTGTGTGTGTCTCCTAAGTGAAAAAAATTGATTTCAGACTGTGATTTATGATCTTCCGTCTCCAGCTGGATCACATCTTCTTCATTATCATCTTGGTCACCCTCCGCCTCTTCGTCCTGACCCCAACCTGCTGCTCACCATCCTCATCTTCATCAGTAAATCTGCCGTGTTCTCCTCTGAATCAGCCAGTTACATAACGTGACAACTGCTCAGTATACAAAAGAATAAAAATCCAATTTGTTTCTGCAGAAGTTTATGCACATTTTTATGTTTTTAAGCAGAGTTATACTTTCGCCTGTTACATTTTGTCGATTCTAACGTTGTTGACATTTAGCAAAAAGGCAAATTTGAATAAACTCAATAAATCTGTTTTACCATCATCAGAAATCTGATGGCTACTTTAAGAATATTCCACATAAATCATAGCAGTTAAATCATAAAAAGCAGTAGAACACCAGACGGTGTGTTGTCCTCTCAGAAGAAAACTCCCTCTCCTCCTCTTCCTCCCTCCTTCGTCCTCCTCCATCCATCAGCGGTGAAACTCCCACCGGCTGTACGAGCGGCTGCTGCTTTCCACCATAACTCAGCTCCAGCTGGAGCGGAGGAGGACAAACTGCACCCGGGAGGAAATCGAACAAATAACTTTTTAAAATTAGAGTTTACTTAAATGCACAAGCTCAAAATGTTACAGTCATTTACTACATGGAGGCAGAGGTGTCCTGACTGTGGACAGCAGATAGGAGGAGCAAAATTCTGTAATAATAATAATTCATGTTTACATTAGTAAATAATAATCATGTCTATGCATTAACATGCACATCTGGCCTTAATCATTTAAATTCACAGTCCTGCAAAACCCTGTCCCTCACAAACTGTTTCTATACAGTTTAACTTTTACTGTGATTGATGTCAGCACCAAAATATCTGATCTAACACAACAGCATCCATTTAGTGTTTGCTATGGTCCCATTTAGACTCTTGGTTAAGTTACTTTGGTTAAAAAATAATAATAATAATAATACGGTTGACTATAGGTACAGCGTGTTTATTAATCATTAAACAAAACTACAATCGTTCCTTAATGTATCTGTATCAGAATGTTCTTTGAAAAAATCCTGGACTTGCGTAGATATGTGACAAACATTTAAGGCTGAGATTTTACCTTTAAACAATGTTTTGAGGTTTCTTCCAGCTCTGGTTTCACTTTGGCTGTCGACACTGATCATTATTCATTTGTATTTGCTGGTAAATTAATTGTTGTGCTTTAACATTTTACTTAAAGTCACAATACACAATAAATGTTATTTAGATTAGATATTGACACTGTGTAAATTGTCTTAGGTTGGTTGATGTTAGTTTTTTGTTTGCTCGTGGTTTTCTACATTTCAAAGGTTTGCTGTGTCCCGTTTTATTTAACTGAACATTTCTGGCAACTCTTTGAATTTAAGAACCCGTTAAATTGTCGCAGTGCAGCTAAGAAGCTTAAAGATCAACGGCTTTCGGGGACAAACCGAACGTTTACCGCAGGTTGAGTTGGCACGAGTTTTTCTGCTGGATGCTCTTCCTGCCATAACCCTCCCAACTTTTTTATCTCTGCTCAGAAAAGAAAGCAGGGCTGCCCTTCGTGTCTGGGTGAGGCCAGACCTGGTGTGGTGGGATTCAAGCTTGCAGCCTTCTGCATCCCAATCCAATGCTCTACCACTGACCCACCAAACCCCCTTAAGCTAAGAAGCTTAACATGGTACAAACCACCATGTTAGATGTGAGTTGACTCTTGACTTAAGGATTCTGACAATAACAACTAGAAATTTGAATCAGTAAGCAGATAAAACGTACAAACACACTTGTGTCTCCAGTTTAGCTGCAGCTAAAGATTCACTGCATGATGCACTTCTCACTCACTGCTTCAGCAACGGATCTGCTGCTAATCCCACTGCACCACCCACTGCAGATCCCACTGCACCACCCACTGCAGATCCCACTGCACCACCCACTGCAGATCCCACTGCACCACCCACTGCAGATCCCACTGGACTGAACAGAAGTCCGACTTGTGCACCTAATTGTGCCCCCCCCCCAAAAAAAACCCTCCACTCACTGCAGCATCAAGGACAACTGGGTTGTACAACTGCTTATGTCTGTGGATGTGGACAAATGTGGATTTTCTCTCTGAACACATTGGCTGTGGCTTGTATGGTTTCCGTTGATGTCTTGGAACATCTTGCAGCCACCTCCATTTCTCTGAACCATGGCATCGATCTATGCAGCAGCCCTCTGACTAGATAGGGATCCTGGCTTTTGTTGTTAAAAACATGGTACCATCCGTAGCACTGGCCAATGAAGCCATATAGAGCTGGATGGAGAGTCCAGCTGCATTCAGCTCATCTCCATGAGTGAAACCGGCCGTAGTGTAATATGCTGCATTCGGTCCAAACATCCTCTGAGGGTTCCTCACTGTGTCCTATCCTTTTTGTGTGAATCTGTTTGGCTGGAGAACAACCAGGATCTCGTGAGCACCAGGAGCAGCAATCTGGGATTTAGCAATCTCAGTTTTCACCTCCTCTTGAGATTTCCTGGTGTCAAACAAACCCAGAGTATCCATGACAGCAGTCTCTGACCGTCAAAGATTGCTGTCTCCCTTTGACAGCATGTCGTCCCTGTGGATGGAGACAGCCAAGAGTCAAACACCGCTCTCCCCAGGATCGTGCGTCCTGTCTTTTCCAACTCCAGTTTTCCCGACAAGCACCTGAGGTTTGGTTCCTCTGCCTCTGTTGGACAATTTCAAAAGGACATTACAGAAATTCATTTCCCAGGTAAATCATCTGCACATACTGTAAATTGATAAACTTAATTTAATTCAGTAATTCAAAAAATTTTAATTTGTTTTAGCTGCACACTAAAGATCAAATGTGTTGTATCAAATATATTAAATAACACAGAACAGCAAGCAGCATTTGTATCAGATGACCCAGATTAAAGGTGAGCAAAAGTATTGGAACAGTATTGGAATAGTTTTGAAGGACAGTAAAGTAAATAAAACCTATTCTTTGATTGGCAATAACTGTACCGAGCCTGCAACTCATCAAACTACTGGTTTCTTCTTTTGATTTGCTTTAACTAAATGCTTTAACTAGTGCTGCTTTAACTAGCACTGAAAAGTTTCCCTGGGGGCCCGACTGGGGCCAGAAGAGCAGGACACACCTTCAAAAAAGACTGACAGATGTTCACCAACAGTGAAAGTGCGTCTTATTTTTCGTTCTTTACAGCGAAAGTTGCTCTGTTTATTGAAACACCATATCTGTTTTGATAGAAGATTGCAGAAGAATTTCTGTTCTCATGGGATTTGCTTAACTGCAGTGGATTGATGAGGTGATTTTTCTCACCAGCAACTCGTAGCAACTAATTTTTCTTTACCGTAATACAGTCTTGTTGTAAGCGAATAAAACATGAGACTATTTTATTGTAATTGTCGCCTTTGTTTTACGTTCTTTACTGAGCCATGACCCAGTCAGTGCGGTGCAGCCTGGAGGTTTGCCCGGACTCGTGGTGCAGCAGTAGCCCACTTGGAAACAATGTCTCGTGGTGATGTACAAAGTGTAAATGAAGATCCATGGCTGCACTTTTTTTCACCAATGGAAGTTCTCCAAGAGGAGCTGTCTTCAAACACGTGGGAAACTCTGAGGTCACGACCCGTTTTTACTGGATGTTCCAGTAAAACAGTTATAAGATCAACAAACACACAGTCCCAGATCAATTCCAATGGAGTATTTGCAGAGCTACTACAATGAGTCACGAGCATTTATCTAGCACGGTTCTTAAATGTCACAACACAACGCAGCTTAGTGACTAAGATGTTAAATAATGAGAAAAATCAAAGTTGAGTCTAAAAAGTCACTTTTTTCTCTGCTATTTATTATAGAAAAGTACCTTGATCAGCTTCTGCTTCTGTAGCTCACTATCACACACTTGAAAGAACTCACCCTCAGTCCTCACGAAACGAAATGAGTACGAGCGGCTGTAAATGTACTTACGACGCAGAGCGACGCACGTGGCCATGTTTGCTTTACAAACCGCTGATGTGTAAAGTTTGTATGTTGTTGGTGTCCCACTGTTTATTATGGTTATTTCTGTCTCAGCTTTATATTCACCTGCTTCACGTTCTCTCCCTTTAAAAATGACCTGACACAGCTCAGATTAAATATCATGCTGAAGGGCAACTAACAGCTGCACAGACGACTGCGGCCAAATCCACTGGTCAATGTTTCAGCCACGGAGCAACAGCTGATTTACAGTAAACAGTGAACCCACCTGTCCTCCGTCTTCAACCCTCACCTCTACAGGCCGTTTGTCTCTGGCCTTTCATGCGACCCGATAGCGCCACTGTGTAAGGATTCAGGTAGATGTTAAAATGTCCCCTCTTCTGGTGACAGGCAACAAAATTGCAGATACTGTTTCTTACCATGGAGCCAAAATGGCGGCCAGATTCATTTTGTACAGTAAGCACTGGAAAAGACAGGATTAGAAATGCACAAACACTGAGGTTAAATAAAAAATAAGATGTTAGAGTTAATAAAAAAGTCACCTTAAAATTCAGTACCTGCTTAATGTCACTTGTTTCTTTGGTGACTGCAATGATCTTCAGTGGGATTTGAAACAGCTCATCATGATATTTTAATATTCGAAGAGGATTGTGTTTGTGTGTCAGAATCTGTTGCGGGAAGTGAATCTACTTTTCTGTTCAGTTCCCACCTAAAGAATAGAAATATTCATGTGTTAAATCTGTTGAAACTAAAATCTTTTCAGGGGTTTAACCAAGGTCAGTTTTACAGCTTTGATGGAAAAAGGCGAATCACTGTAGGTCATCTGAGTGTTCATATAAAGTTGGGAAGTTGCTGTCTATCAAATAGTATTATTTGTTACACACACACAAAAAAAAGAGCCTTTGTCAGAGCCATCAAATATAAACTAACATATAACTTTATACAATTGAACTGAAAACTGTTAAGGATATTACAGAATAAAATGATAGAATCCGTTGACTGAATTGAAGAAATAGGAAACTGTTTCAGCTCCAGACCACTGTGTTGTAGGAAACCTCAGCCTAATGACCTTAAAGGGCAACAACAACATGGAGACAGGACAGTGTTCTCAGTCCTCGGGAGACCAAAAGCTAAACTAAGACAGGAAAAATGGACAAAAAAGCAGGAAAAGTTCAGTGGAAAACATCTCAAGTGGGGGACAGAAATACAAAAGTGAACCAGATAAAGGAGAATAAACAGTAGATGCACTGGAAACCTGCAGGGATCCACAGTGAGACGGTTCATTCAGTAAAGTGAATCTGGCCAAGAAAAAACTGTTCTATAGAAGTTACGGCCACAACTACAACTTCTTTGTTCTGCACCTCTGTACATCAGTGTCAGTTCATAAATCAGTACGTTGTAGATTTAATCCCACTGTTTAACGTGACCTGCAAGCAGCTCTGCAAACATCTGTGATTTAATGTTGCACATGGTGCATTTTGAGAGCAGAGAAAGAAACAGATTTTTGTCCTGCAGGATTTCCTGTGCTAATTAACACCCTAAGGTGTGTAGATAAACTCCAGCCTGTAAAACTAGAAATGCACAACCTGGATCACAGACTCACACTCAGCAGAAAGACATTTAGCTTTAAACGTTAATGAAGTCGCTAAACTTAATGCAGAGAATCAGAGGACTTCACTGTGGAGCTGCTGTGAGCAGTGGGTTACTGCCAACATAAGGTTTGTCCAGTGTCTTTAGGCAACACAATGAACCCTAAGTGTCTCCTGAGGGCTTCTGAGGTTCTTGTATATTTCCTAACTCAGGCAGTTTACGTCAGGAAAAAGAAAACGATAAGACCTTAATTCAGGAACCAAATGTTGTAAAATGTTTCAGCAGTATTTGTTCGTCTACACAAAGTCTCAGCTTCAGTTTCTGGTTTCACAAACTGCTGAGCAACAATCTCAGTGATGAGCGGCAGAGAAGAAACCGACAGGCTGAAGGAGACGTTTGTGGTTTGTCTCCGGAGAATCTGAGAAAACCATTGAGGCTGTGATTTGACATTAAGTGATGGACGGCAGCCACGGAGGATTACAGCAGCCGATTCAAACCAACTGTGGGACTGAGACACTCGATGGAAATGTGTGTGTGTCTGTGGTTCATCGTGCTGCTTTTTCCTATTTGGAAACATTCACAGCCAAACACTAAAGCACTTTAATATCTGTCTTCATCTGTTAAACGTCTCGAGTCCACCACTGTGTGTGTAGAGGTTCAGTTTCTTGCTCAAAGACACTTTAACATGTGACAGGAGTCAGGAATCAAATCAACAACCCTGTGATTGTTGGACAACTGCTCTACCTCCTGAACCCCGTTGTGCAACTTAAGCTTGTGCCATCGTGAGACCGTGAAATCCGTCCTCCTGTCCCGGCTCTAAAATAGCTGTGCTTCACTCATCACACCACTACGCTCAGCACAGCAGATAGTCGTAGTTATCAGTGGCACAGCTGTGATGAGGTTCAAAGTTCTCACAGTCCTGCTGATTTTCAGTACGACGGCACAACCTCTTGTGTGATGTTGTAATAATTCTGTCTTTTCGGCTTAGTTTGATTCAGCTAGCAACCGACAGTCAGGGTAATTAATGGTTAGTAGAACAGCTGTGACGTTTAAATGTCCACTCAAATTCTATAAACCACAATAAAGAAGAAGCTAACAAAGTGACTAATGAAGCAGAAATTGTTTCTCTTCTCTGATTGGTCAGTGGGGTGAACTTCACTCAAAAACACTTTTAGATGTGAACATTTCTGTGCGTCTGTGTCGCAGCACCTCTCAACATCAGGAGCATATTTCTATTAAAAACATGTGAAAAATGCTGCATCATCTTGTAGTGGAAATGATTTTAGGCAAGTACTTTAGTGTCTGAGCAGTGAGTTTGATGACTTTCAGAGCTATGGGACGACCTTCACCATGAAGGAAAGATCAAATAAGGGAAATGGGACGTATCCTGGCACAAAGCTCCATTCTCATCTCTTCTCACTTATTGTATGTAGCTGCAGAAAACCACTGAGGAATCTGCTTTCATCAGAGAAAAGGAGCAAGTCCACGAAAAACCCGAACCAAGTGATGACGTTTCAAATTCTCATCATCTTCCCATGATTAAACATAATGGAGTTATGTGAATGTCACCAGGTGGTCGAGAAAACCTGAGAACATTTTTCTTTATTTATTTATTAAAAATTAATCAGCTCTTAAACAAAAACTGAAACAGGATTTAGGGCAAAGTTTGAAGGTAAAACCAGGATAATGTGAGTTGTGTCCTGGTGTCTCTGCTGCATTTAGTTTGATTTTTTTCTCGTACTGTTCACTTAAACAAGTGATGTTATTGAAGCAGTTTGATGAAACAAACCTGAGACATGCAGAATTGTGTGCGTGTGTGTGTGTGTGTGTGTGTGTGTGTGTGTGTGTGTGTCTGTGTGTGTTGCTAATGCAGTGATGTAGATCTGTGAATCTTAAAATCACCTGTGAGCAGGATGCAGGACAGCTGCAGTGTCTCCTTCTGTCCTTTGGTCCGCTGCCTCCACTGACCACCAAACCTGTGGTTTATGTCAGTTTTCAGCTTCTGAGTTTTTCAGTTTCTCCCTCAGGTTTCAGATTATTGTCCTCAGACAGAAAATAATAATCATTAGTTTTTTTATTGTTTGGTTATTTGTTGAGTTGAAATAAAAAAAAAAAAAACTGCATTGAAATCTCTTGATGCTGCTTGTAAGAACTATCTGATCATGTCAGACACTGGTTTTATGGTAGTTATAGTTCTGGCTCAGATATAAAATGAGCACTGACCGGTGTAAAATCTGTGTCACAGTAACGTCACGTCCTTTGAATCCGGCTTTGATGGAGCTTTAAAGTCCTTGAAGGCCACTTGAATGTTTACATGTTAGCACATTAAGGAGCCTATTGCGGAAACGAGAAGCGCGGATTACACGAAAACACATTTCCAGACAAAACATTTGGATGAGTGGGTTTAGTTTCGGTGTGAACGGAGACGACTTCAGACTTCGGTGTTTAATCCCCAGTTGCGGCGTCTTTTCTTGTGAAAGGATTCAGCTGTCTGGTGTCCTCGGCTGCTCTGAGTGCTCACAGGGAAATAACATAAAATCTGATAAGTGAATACATGAATACTGAGCAGCGCTGCACATCAGAGCAGAGACACAGCGTGAAGCATTAAATAATCAGTGTAACCAGACAGTTACGGGTTCATTGTGGCGTCAGTCATGAACAAACTGTCCTGTGCCTCTGTCTGGATCGTAAGAATATTCTTTCGTGGACAAACGCGGCATAAAGTTAAAAATAGAGGCAAAAAGAAAATTAAAGAAACTGAACAACAAATCAGTATAAATAAAAACATTCAACTGAAAATAACATTTACAATTGTTTTAAACTGTAAGTTACTAAAAACTTCATTTTTAGCCATTTTGTAAATGAATCATATTCTAATAATCCCCTCACAGACACTGAAGTGTCTCTGCTCATGTTGTGTGAGTGTTACTGTCCAAAAACTGTTGTCAGCCAACACAATGTCCTCACTGAAAACCCTGAAATAAACATGTCTTCCCCTGCTGATGTTATGTGGACGTCACTCAGTTCACCAGTCATTTCTTCTCATTTGTTTATGTCCAGCAATTGACCTCTATGATTCAAAATGGCTGATTTTCTCCCATAAACAGCTCTTTGTTTGTCCTCATGTTGCTGTCTGTCACCTCCCTTTTATAGTTTGTCCACTAATAAAAGTCTAAAAGCCAAAAAAGTCCAAATATTAGCGTGTCGAAAAAATCTGCTGAAGATGCTGTGATTTTGTATCACGGTGCCAAGAATCTATTCTCCATCTAATTCATGATTGTTGACTTTAGGAAATGTTCTCCTTCCACCTGTCTGCTGGACAGTTACATATGTTTTGGGATTGTTAGTGATAGTAAACTTAAATCTGAATAACTTGCTGACTTGGTTCACAGGAAAGTACAACAGTGCCTATATTTTCTTAGAAGATTGAACTGTTTTGAAGTGACAGCAAACCTTGTACCTCTGCTCCGTATATTATTTCATTACCTTTTAAGTCTTTACATATACAGATTTATATATGTTGTATCATATATATTATGTTATAGTGTTACAGTGTAATGTTATGTAAATTATATAATATATGGTTTATGTTTCATCATATACACTATATTATATTCTGTTTAATTTTTCTTACACTGTACTTTATTGTACTTGGTTCTCATTTACCTTTTTCTCTTTATTTCTACTCTGGAATCTGCACCGACAGCCGAACCCAGAGTATCACTACATGTCATACTGTGTGACATCTGAATTAGGATCATATTGTTGTGTGGTCTAGTAAAAAAATAATCTGGTCGAGTAAAACCACTGGTGTAAGCCAAGCTGTGCTCTGTGGCTGAGGTTATTCCGTCCAGTCATCTGTTCCTGCTGCAAGATCCAGACAGATTAGATCGTTCATGGCTTTAGTAGCTGTATGACTGTTAAACTATAACTTTTCTTAACTTCTCTTCTATATGAATCCGAGGCCTTTGGCGGCTGTTGGTATCCTGGACCTTGTGTGCTGATGTTTTTGTTGATGTTCTTGTCGTTCACCTGTCTCAAAAGCCAATTTCCTCTTCCAGGAAATGATAAAGATTTATTGATGGATTGATTAATGAATGTCGCTTAGCTGATCGTGGTGTAAATAGCATCAAATAAACGCTGAAACTCTGACCTTTTATCTCATATCAGTAACAGTAATAACAATAGAAGATGTCTTCCTGTCCAAATAGTTTTGAAGGGACTGTAACACAGACAGAAAGTCAGTGTAACATCACTGAAGAGACACAAACTGGTCACATAAATAAACAGGGGTAGTTATACAGACAGACGGAGGACGTTGGGGGGGTCTAAAGGGGCTTTGGAACTCATTTCAGCCCCGGGGCCCCTGAAAGATTAACTCAATGAGGACTTATAAAATCCATTTTATCCAGCAATAATGAATCCGTCTCCACGTGCAGCACTTCATGCCTGTTGCCATAGAAACTGCAGCTCTGATAACTGTTTCTGCATGTGTCTCCTCCTCCTGGTCCATTCAATAATCCTCCGTGTCTCAGCCACTCCAGCTCACATTAGCATCCACCTAACACCAGTCGATGACTCAGGGTCTGCGCTGATGATAATTATATTATTGTAATGTGGACGGAGGGCGGCCAGCAGCGCTCGCTCATTAACACTGAGTGCTTCCAAATAATTGAGCTGAAGCTGGTAAGTGTGTGGATAATAAACAGGAGGCTAATGTGAGGCGGAAACGCTCGATGACACTCGAGCTGCTCGGAGTGTTGTCGATGCCCAGTGAGATTTACGCCGCTCACATCAAACATGGCCTCTCTGCCTCAGTCATTAACATTTCCATTCTCACTGAAGGAGCTTTAAAAACCTGTGGTGGGCTTTTTGTTTGTGCCCCCAGAGATGAGGGAGCGACCAAACACTGGGTCCACAGCTGTCTGTCGTTTTAGTAACAAAGCGTTTTTCTTATGGTTTGAGGCCATAAGTCCAGCCCCCACGTGGGGGGTGTTTTGGTCGGCCACCAACCAAACGTGATCATTTACGAGGATTTAACAGGACAAACACCCTCCCAAGCTAAAAGCAGCCAGACTTAGTTTATCTTTATCAATCTCAGGCATCACACTCAAAAATAACTCATCAAAGAAATTGTGTTTCTGTGTTTTACTTTTGCACATGTACATGAAACATGTCGGAAAAGAGATGACGAGGCCGAAATCTTCCTCAGAAATGTCGCTCCGTTTTGTCCGTCCTCTTCTCTGCACCAACGGGAGAATCAGCTCCACAAAAGGTTTATCGCCATCAACTGACTTCACACATGGGGAGTGGGTGGAAGCATAAGTTGGGTCTTTCCAGAGCAGATCTGAGCAGGACTAGTGCTGCTTCCAACTCAGTCTCCCTGAAGTTGTGCGTGGACTTTGTTTCCATGCAACAAATGAAGTGAATGAAGGAGGTGGTTGAGTTTAGGGAACAAAGCGTCGCGGTTACAGTTAAAGTTCTCATTCAGGTTTCAAAATGTGTTGCTTTGTTCGGTCCTTTGTTTTACATGCAGATGCTTAAGGTGCCGCTTTTCTGTTAGTGTTTAGCTTTTATATCATTTTTCCTGTAACCGTACTGTGACGTTTTAGTACCTAACACTAACCTGGTATTTGTGTGCACAGAAAGTCCTCCCAGTGGGGACAAATGGTGACGGTCTGGAGGGTCCCACTGGAACCAAAGTGCCTCCAAAGGACGTAAAAAAATCCCCCACAATTTAAGACCTTTTCAAACATGCTTATCTGACGCTGTGGGATGAGAACAGGTTGACAGTTTAGTGTCACAAACTGGATTCTGTGCTGCAAGACTGAGTAAGAAATGTGTCGTCTGGAAAAATGTTATTCACGTGTTTGGTATCAACATATTTGCAACTTGTCACTGGTGTAAATGATCAACATGTTGTTGATAGGAGAAAATATTTTTCACAAAAAGCATATTTGCAGTTGCAGTGATTTTTTAGCAAACAAATGCAGCTAGTTGGGTTTAAAAGTCCGTTACGTAGGTTCAGAACAAATGGAATTAACAGATTTAGTCCTGAAATGCTAAAACTCGTGTGTCTTGGCCTCGTCTGTTTGTCTTCAAACACGATGAAATAAAAGCAGAACAGCTTGTGTCTTTGTTCCACGTTTGTGATGTAGATGTTTTTCCCAAAAGAGCTGCTCCACCTACTTTGCTGCATCCTCAGGCTTTAAATCACATTGTGAGGAGGTTGTTGTCATTTTTTTGTCATTGCGTGAAAAGAGAAATCACTATGGGAGGTACGTTCTGCACCTGGTGTTTCCCGGGGAAAATAATTCCATCTCCTGCAGCTCAAACCACAGGACTAACATCAAACCCTAAAAACACCACAAAATGCTTGTTACCTTCAAAGTCCAAAAATAGGACCAAACATTAGACACTTGATGAATTCAGGCCCTGATGTTGTGCAATCACACACTGCATCCTGTTGGGATCACAGAGGTGGAGATGCATCAGGCTGTCGCCGTGGCAACAGCCAATGAAAATGACATAATTTGTGCCAACGAGTCCGTTTGAAACTTCAGGGAGTCGGAGGGTCGCGACGTCTCGATCTCTGTTCGTCTCTGGGAGGTTAACGGGAAAGACGTCAGTCTGCAGGAGACTCTGACCTCCACCCCCCGACTCATTTTCCTCCCAGCAGCCACTTTGTTGTCCTGGATGATGTTTTTGTTATTGTCACAGACACAAGATGTTCAGCAACACAAATTACAGCTGAGTGCTGCTTAGTATTCAGAGTTGGAGCTTTGATTTGTTTCATGAAACAGGACACACACACATTAGAGGTGTGTTTGCGAGGACACTTGTTAACAATGATTTATGATTCTGTAACACCCCCCCCTACACACACATACACACACACACACACACACCAACCTAAAAATCAATCAGAACTACAACTCCTAACTTAAACTTTAAACTGTCCTCACAGTGGTTTAAAGATTTGTAGTTTGAAGTTTGTCCACACACACACACACACACACACACACAACACATACATACAATCATCAAGAACTGTACTGATTTCAGAGTCGAACTCGTTTGTTGCTGTCTAACTCTGAGGTCTGTGATGTAACAACGGCTTTGATGTCATCAATAATTTACAGGCCCCTTGGTGTCATCAACCTGGTGACTAACAAGATGAAGAGGAGACGATGAGTCAGGAGGTGACATGTCTTCAGGTTGTTTCGTGTCCTCGTGTTTTTGTTGGACAGTTTAACTGTGGAGCAGTAGACTCAACACGTTTCACTACAGATGTATAAATACATGAACGTGAACAGAGGCAATGCAGTTTTTATTAGTATAGATTTCATTTTTAAATTGTTAGAAAATAAAACTGTGTTAGTGCAGCTCTGGATTAGACTCCAGTGTTCTCTTCAGTTTATTTTAAATGCTGAGCTGCTCCCTTAACTGGAATCTAATATTTGTATATGTTTGATGAGATATTTCTACTGATGGAAGCTCATATGATGTTAATTATCTTATTAGGGTATAATTATATATTGTATTTATGTTTCCAGCAGCAGGAGGAATGTGATTAGTGAGGAATGTGGCACAAAATCATATGAGAATGAAACGTCTGACCTTTGACTCCCCGATGTTTTCACTGTCAGCATACGTTTCCTGACAAAGAGACGAGAAGAGACAAGGACAGAGGAGAAGGAGAAGATGTGAGGAGACGAGTTGGACGTTAGCTGGACACACTGTTCTGACTCTGAGTGATGCTGCCCTCTAGTGGATGACAGGTGCAGCACAGGTTCAAAGAATCAGCTGGAAAATGTCCGAGGTCTTGGAAATAATACATAAATTGAAACAAATAAATCTGATATTCTATTATGAATTAATATCAATTGGCCCCTGAACACACACGTGCAAAGGACTGAAAGTGACTCTAAGGTAATTTTTTGTTTCTTTGTGTTTGCATTGAAAGCAGGTTTGTTATTTAAAATGAGTGAAGTTTTTAGGAGTTTGAAGGAGGCTTTGATCTCACAACCAGCAGGTTTACAGGTAACAGACACACGAACGTGAGATTTTTTACTGTAACACTGACTAAAATAAATTAAGTTCACAGAACTTTCCATTGTTACAGCAACATAATGTGCAAATGTGAGGCCATTATATGCAGTGTGAAAAATCTATACACATTTTTAAAAAAAATCAAAAATACTAATGAGTAAAACAATCAAGTGTGTCGCTGTCTCTGTGGTCAGTTTGTCTTTGTGGTTGTTTGGATTCTCTTTTGGCCAAGACGCTGAACCTCAGCTTGTCTATGTTCACGTGGATTAAAACCTCTTTAAAATGACAAAATATGAATGTGAAAAATGTGAAGAGGATTAGTGGAGGCCACACCTGTAGCCAATCAGAGCGGGTGGATCATGAATGATGCAAAGTTTATATGAAAAGCTACTGAAGCTGCTGCTGGACAACAGAGAGGAATCTGGTACATTTAGAGAATCTGATGTCAGTAAACTGTCACTGTTTGAAACACATAACACACATTTCTGTTTCTGTTCCCTTCTTAGAGCTGCAGCTGACCTTTGTGTTAAGGACTCAGCTGGATTTTATGACTTCAGACGAATTTCCTAACAGCAACGTGTCTATAAATAATCAGGACAATGGAAAAAGGAAGTAACATCAGTGAGTCTTTTGTCTGACTCTGTCTTTGTCGACCAGTCTGCTGGAGACGTCCACAACATGCTGCCGCTCCTTGTTCAAGCCTTCACCTCAGTCTGTGTTCTCACAGGTGAGTCCCAACCTGTCGGTGACGTCAGGCTGACATCAGCTGACCTCTTGTCCTCAGGACTTTTTTTGTAAAGTTGATATTCATAACTAACTTAAGGTGGAGACTATGTTGTACATTTACACACATGTCACATGATTTGACAAAGCGTGGTCCGAAAACCGGAGCAGGTAATAAAAATATTCTAATCAAATCTAATTTGATGCGATGGACAAAGCTCAGAGACTGACGGATGTTTTTTTTTATTGTGGAGAGAAGTTTGGTATTTTCTCATTCACTTCACACGTGTAACACACGTGGCGTCCGGTGGATGTTTTAGAAACTTTGTCTGCAGCTGAATATGTTTTCCTAAAGTTTTGGGTGTTTATATCAGCAACAGCTCGCTCCGCGGTCACCACGGAGACAGTGGTGGGCACAGCCGGGCGGAGGGTGACGCTGCCGTGCCGCTTGGAGACGGACAGCCACACAGGAGTGGAGGTGTGCTGGGGAAGAGGGGAGCCATCGCTGTTCACCTGCCACAACGCTGTGATCAACGCCGCCACAGACCAGGTGTTTTACCGGAGGTCGTACAGGTACAGGTGTCACGCGACCACGTTCTTCATAAATCATAAATGTGTCCTACCTTGAACAGTTTTTCCTTTGTTTTGAATGACGGCGTTCCTCAGGGAAAGATTCAGGTCTGCAGAGAGCTGCAGGGAATTTGAAATGAAACAATAAAGATGAGGTTTTTCCAAAAAATACGATTTGAATTGAAATACTAGCGAAAATTACATTATTACATTACCAATAAATGACTTCTACACTTTATTTGGAAATTTTGCATTTTTTTTCCTTTTTTATTTACAGACAAACATATTACAAAACACGTACATACAGATGAATGTTTTTATAAAAGCAATTAAATGTGTCAAGTTCAAACCTTTATGTGATTTGTTTTGTGGCTTTTATTTTTATAACTTCCTCTAAAACGGAAGTGTCTTACTTTGAAGGGACATGGCAAAAACGGTAAAGGTGAAATACGGAGACAAAAGACACTTAGGAGAGTATTTTGTGAGTTTAGATCCAGTTGAAAGTGATAACAAAGTTGGTTTTATGATTTGTATAATTTTGTAAGATATTCAAACTTCTGTCTTGATTAAGTTTGTCCTCATGTAAGTTTAAAGTGAATCTGCTACATGACGCATTTACGGCCCGTTATGAGTCTCATTTATAGTTATAGTTTACATACTTATAGTTTTGCTGCCTTTACTTTGTTTAGCTCTTGCGTTGGTTCGAAGACAAAGACAATGGAAAATAAAATAACATCAGTCCATCAGGGGAGAATTCACATTCCTGACTAATGGTTCTTGTCATTCGATCTAGAAGTTAAAGCTCCTCATGATAAAACATCTAGTTTTAATGCAGATTTTTCAAAGTAAAATCTGCTTTATGGAGCAGATGCCTGTGAACTTATTTTTTTATTTGTAGCTGATAACACAGAACACAAGCGTCTGTCTGCTATAACTGGACCAGATCAAGTTGCAAGTTTTATGTGTTCTTGATTGTAAACTTGATTTTAATGACGTTTTATGACTATATTCTATTTACTATATTCAACCTACTATATGACCACTTTCTTTCAGATTTCTTGTCAATAACAAAAAGACAATGAGGTGCCGTCACAATAATGGACATGTCTCCTCTGCAGGTACTCTGTGTCCTCCGCGTTCTCTCTGTACATCTTGAACGCTAGACTTTCAGACACTGGTTTCTATCACTGCAGAGTTCAGCTGCCGGGTCTGTTCAACGACCAGACATCCAGCGTTCACCTCATCATCATCAACCGTACGTTCACAAATTCACATGTTCACCAGAAAAACTCCAGTTGTGTCCAGGGCTGGAAAACAGATACTGTACAGTGTGTTACTGCAGAGCACAGCTGATACACTTTGAGTGTTTGATTCTTTATCTTTTGTTTGTTGTGCTAAAGCTCACTCTTCCTCGTCTGAGTCTTCATCAGAAGAGTCCACAGAGCTCGTAAACAACCAGGACACGGGGAACCTGAACACACCGCAGCCTACAGAGAGTACGTACAGGACTGAAACTAAAACATGGCCTGCATTAAAACTGAGCGTCTCTTTTTAGATCTGGGGGCCATTTCTGTTATTTTGTCTATTTTTCTCTCTGAAATTTCAGGTTACAGGACAAGAGATGAGGCACAGGGGAGAGGAAGTGACGTCAACGCCACTGGACCAGTGGTGGCGCTGGTTCAGGTAACGAGGACGAGTTTTGTTTGTTTTAAATGTTATAAGTCATTTTAACCTAACAGGAAGAAAATGGTCACAGTCCCCAATGATTCTGTATAATCAGTATGTAAACATGTAATAAGTTGTTTCTAACAGACTATAATGTAGTTATGAGAATCGAAAGACATATTTTATATTAGTACAGCTGTGTTTTTCCAGCTGTGTTATCTTCTATTAGCTGAATCTGAAACATCATCTGAAACATGTTTGTGTAAAAGAGTCTCGTTTATATTTAAAGGTGAAAAATATAAAGTATAAATTATTTAAATGAATTAAAAGCTGGTTTTACATTAGTAAAATCAAATTTAAAGTATGTAAAAGCCATTTAAATGTCACTAAGGTGAAGTTTCCATCCCAACTAATGAATGAAATGTGTGTTGACAGTCACCTGTGCAGCAGCAGCAGGTGGAGGATAACAGCCTGCCGATCTTCATCGGAAACACAGTGAGACTGTCTTTCATCGTCTTCATCCCTGCTCTTCTGCTGGTGGCTGCCTACAGTCAGTACTTTATTTTACTGTGGATGCAGCTTTTTGATGTTTACAGCTGTAATTTCATCATGTGGGCAAATCACAGAATCACAACATACTGAAAATGTTAAATATTGCAGCTCTAAGAAAAGACAACTACAGTCATTTCACCTTTATTTATCCGCAGGAGTTTGGAGCCGTAAGCAGACATCAGACAGGAGGCCGGACCAGTCAGAGCAGCAGCACGAGGACGTCAGCAGCTCAGTGTAGAGACAAAGACATTTCTCTCAGTTTTTGTTGGGCTGGGTTATGAGGCGGTCCAGCCTCCTACAGGACTTCAAGGCTGAAAGACTCTATTTGACCTTCTGTTTGTGGGCAGTCTTCATCCATGAGTCCAAGTTTTGTGTCTGTAATATTATATAGAAGTGTTATCAACTGGAGGGTGTTGGACCTGCACCTCACAAAGTCCTCTCCCAGGTCCATTCTCATCAAGATTCATGTTTTTTTGTCAGATTTTTTACTTTTAAAAGTTTGTTTGCAGTTCAGACAACAACAAAAACTTTTTTCCTGTTTTTATTTCTGTGATGTGAACAGCATTTGCTTTTTTTGTGTGTTGCAAACTATAAAAGGTCAGTTAGTGAAGTCATGGACTGGTAATAGTCAGAAACCAGAGTGGCTCTCTTCTTGGTTCTGTACATAACATAAATTTACAAGATCTGAACATTTTACATTTCTACAGAATCTTTGTGTGGAACAAATCTGGACTAGACTTGTTTGTGTTAAATTTCTTCCTGCAGTACTGGCACTTAGTGCAACATTAAGAACATTTACTTCTATTTGACTAAAGAATTTGATTAAAAAAGCAGAAACACCGCCATATTAATGTTACCTGAATCTTATATTTGTGTAGAAAGAAAGTAGGTTGGGATGCAGAAGGCAGCGTGTTCGAATCCCGCCCCACCAGGTGTGGTCGCACCCGTGGAAGTTAAACGATGAGTAAGTGTTTCATGCGGGATTCAGTGTCCTTGGCTCATGAAACTAAACAGTCAAAAGCTTCGGTTCATTCTTGGGCTGCGGGCACTGTGGTTGTTGTTTAGCGGCCTAAATTAATCAGATAACACCCAGCATTAAGTGATGCACATACATCCGACATCCGTGTCTGGAAAAAAAAATAATATGAGTTGCAGGGTCCCAAAAACAGGATGTTGTTTTTAATGTAGTTTGAGACCTTGACTTTGGTTCAGTGATTATTATTATTTTATCTGTTTTAAAATGTGACAATCACAATTAGGGCGAGTGTGGACTCAAGTGAGGAGACGGAGGGACGCAACTAACAAAAAGTTGATAAGAACTTAATGACAAACAGACATTGGTACAAAGAAACAGACTCACGACAGGTAAAAGACTAACACAAACTATCCACTTGTCAGAACACTATGGAAGTTAACTTACGAAAACAAGACGCCAAACAGAACGAATGTCACATAAATAACCAAAATAAACAAACAGAAAAAACAAACAAACAGAAGACGTTGCTTAATTCATGTGAGTCAAGACTTATTTGAAGTTAAATTAGTTTTCGATGTCAATGAGACTTTCTTTCTTTAATGGTAAAGGATTTATTACAAAATGTTTTAAAATGTACCTTTTTTTTTAAGATTCCTGAGTTTTTTTCACAGGGTTGCACTAAGGAGATTACACAAACATCTCATAAAAAGTGTAAAATTATTGTTTGGTGGTTTAATACCTATTCAATGTTAATTAATAAAAGAAGTCAGTTTTTCAAAAATGTTGATGCTTAAATTGGCCTCTAATTCTGGAATGACCCTTTTAAACCATAGGAGGGAGACATTGTGTCAGTCATTCCTCGTTAGTATAGTGGTAAGTATCCCCGCCTGTCACGCGGGAGACCGGGGTTCGATTCCCCGACGGGGAGGCTTCTTTTGGCGTTTTAGGAATTTCTCTATGGAGGACTAAACATGACTTATTGAGGACTAAACAATGGAAACAATAAGTAAAGAAATGTAGTAATAAGTAAAAAAACGCACAGGTCTTACCAGGAGAAAGAAAGAGAAAGAAAAGGAGAAAAATTCAATATAAAATCCATAAAACAAATGATATTACAAATATCTTAATGAAAACTGGTTTATGAAACGTAGTAAATGAAATACTGATTGTGCACATAACATACTATTGCCAGGATTTGCACCTGGAGTCTTCCACCCAAAGGATGGATGTGTTGCTATTACACCATAAGAGTCATTTTTTTAAATCATTTTTTAAAGAGAGGGTGGAAACACAACAACTAAAGACTATATACATTAACAATTTAAAACCTGTCTATATATTGAGTGACAGTAGGAGATGGTGAAGCCAATCAGGCCCCATAATGTTGAGTCTCAATGTGCTGCAGCAGCCCTATAGTGGCCTTAACCTTGGCCCCACAGGTATCACATCTCTCCTCAGCCTGGTTGTCAGAAAGGTCTCTGAGAATCTTTCTCCATCCACAACCTTACTACACATTGAATATTCCAACCCCTGTGCTACCTGTGATGTCCCTGCCTCCATGAAAGCTGTGTTTTACCTGTGATGTCCCTGCCTCCCTTGAGCAGCTGCCTCCGTCCTTACTTGTTCTGCTGACTGAGGGCAGGGGAAGAAGTAGTAAGTCCATAGGGGTCAAACTATTTGTAATTTGAGTTTTATGAGTTTTATGCAGAAATGTGCATACATAAAAATGGGTATCTGTCTGCCAAGAACGTCCACCATCTTGTGGCTCTGCAGTGGACAAGCATCAATCGCTCCAGGGCGTCTTTCCATTTCCTGCTACCAGGTTTTTTGTCAGTAGTGAAATGGTACTCAGATGTCCATCCAGTAGGAGTTGGACTTCCCTGTTTTAGTCACAGCTGCAGAAAGAAAGAAATTGTTAGTACAGACAAACAAATCACTGTTGTCACTTGTAACACAGGATATTTAACATACTGAAGCTCTGTGACCCCCAAAAACCACCTCTTAACACAATCTCCAGTAGTATAACCTTGTAAAAGTAGAATTTATGTCAGAGAGGTAAATTTCACTGTGATGTTGCCAAGATATCCCACAATTCACCCCATGGCCTTTAGCATTGTAATGTTAGAGGCAATATAGTGCATTTAGAAGCGAGCGCTGCTTTAACAATGAAACCCAACAAATACTCGAACCACAATTTCATCTCCACTCATACAGAAAATATGTAACAGAAACGTAACTAGTGAACTGCACGTTAACCAACGATATGACACCTACACTACCGAGGTTTACTCACTTTACTCAATGTAATAAAAAAGTTAAAACTTTCTCTTTACGTCATTCAATGTTTGACAAACTTTACCTGTAACTTCCCTCCAGCGCCAGAATTCATGATCAAGTTTTGATTTCGAACGGCAACTTCTCGAAGCTTGGCCGTCATGAGCTCTACGACCCTCCCACCGAGAAGAAACGTCCAATCAACGGCCGAGGTTCTGTTAGGACGTGATTGGCTCTTTTGCCCCGTTTGTTCGGAGTGTTACCATCTGTGTTCGGACCATGTTCGGAAGTGTTCGGACATGGTTGGGAAAGTGTTCGGACCCGCACTACGGAAACTTTGATTATTGAACTGGTAAAGACAATGAAAAACAGGTCATACATCGGTTCTGTTACTGTGACATTTTAAAGCTACTAAACTGTTTCCAGTTCAATTAAACTAACCGGGCGTGATGAGACATTTTCCACGTTCGTTTTTCTGTGTGGTCATAAATATAGGGTCAATCTCTAACTTATGTACTTATCTGTTTCCGTAGTGTAGTGGTTATCACGTTCGCCTCACACGCGAAAGGTCCCCGGTTCGAAACCGGGCGGAAACAGTTTCTTATTTTTTTTTAATTCTGCTTTTGGAGGGAGCGACCTCTTGTGGGGAGTCACATGGCTTAATCTGGCCACGTGTGTTACGGACATTAGAGACGACAAAACTTTCATTGTTTGCTGCTTTGTTCATCACTTGTCAGTCTCTTTGTCCATTGATTAAAAGCACACACACTATCATTTTACCTCTGTGAGCCAGCAGACGTCCATGCTGCAGGTGTGTCTTTCAGTGCAGCTCAGTCGTATTTAAGACTGAGGTTTAGATGCAGGAAGCTGCTGATACCAGAGGACAGGAAGTCAAGTGTTGACCGCATTTGTTAGTCTCAGACACACTCACACACACACACACTGACAATAAAGGAGAAGAGGAAAAGGACAGGAAGGTGCAGGTAGGTGCCGTGACAGAGCTTTAAAAACCATCCGTTACATTACTATTTTACTGGGCTTCACTCCAGCACCAAATTAATGTCGCAGACATGAACATCATTAACAATTTATTCGCCCTTGTTACAGGGCACCAGATGTTCACTCTGCTAGAACCAGTGAATCACTGATCAGCTGCATCAAAATTATTAATCAGTCACATGTCAGATTTGAGCACACAATGATGGTAAAATCTGAATAAAACCAGTGTTTGCAGAAATAAAACTGGAAATGCTCTTAACTTGAAAATCCCAAACATCTGTTAAAACATCTCCAGCAAACAAATAATATGAATTTAATTTGTGGCTGGTTGCATCATTCTCAAAGTGAAATGTACAGAAAGTGTTATTTACTAAACACAATTTGCTTCATTTGTCTTTCAAATGTGCCTCAGAGTTTTGTAAAGCAAACATCACATCACAGCGAGTCATGTTTTTTGTTCCCTCTGTGGGTTTTTTACAGCTGTGGTGACTCACAGGACTTCGGAAGCTGTAAATGTTACTGTGGTTTGTGTTTGTGTGATGACACTTTGTCAGTGTTTCTCATGAGGATCGTACTGCTGCTCGCTCTGCTCACAGGTACTCAGCTATTTACTCTTTGTCACTGACTCATGTCACTATTTCATGTTTAAAGTCTCAGAGGAGAGAAAACGTATCGTTTGAACCAGTGTCATGGTTTTAAAGAGTCAACTTAAAACTCTTTGATGGACTTCAATGTAACGTCATTCATCAGACAAACTGAGAGAAAGAACAATACACAATAACCATGTAACAATAACAACTATATCTACACACATTCAAACAGGTTAATAGTAAAACATAACAACATAATTAGATTTTATATTTGAACAAATTGACCAAACTCTTGTTTTTCTGTCTCCACAGTCAGTGAATGTGGCAGCAGCACAGTTGTTGGTTTGACAGGTCACAGTGTCACTCTGCCCTGTAAATATGACATCAAATACTACAGTGAACGGTCAGTTTGTTGGAATCGAGGAGAAATATCATATTCAGGCTGTAACAACCAACTAATCGCCACAGGAACATTTAAAGGAAAAGAAGAAACCAATTTTTCCAGCAGGTATCAGCTACTGGGACGACTGGACGATGGAGACGTTTCTCTGACGATACTGAACCTCACAGAGACAGATGCTGGACGATACGGGTGCAGGGTGGACATTCCTGGGTGGTTTAATGATGAAAAACTTCACTTTGATTTAACAATTGAAGAAGGTAAGAAATGTTTTAAAAGGTTAATATAAAGTAAACATCCAGCTGTTTCAAAGCTTTATTACCCGTCTGAATCAAACGGAGGCCTGGACTCCAGGTCTCCAGTCTACAGTATCTCAGGGCCACAGAGAGACAAACACAGACAGACAACCATTCACAGTCATATTCACATCTATGAGCAATTTTAGATTCACCAATTAACTTCAGTTGAAATCGACTTAAGCCACAGAGAAAAAGTGCAGCCTTGTGCGTTTGACTTGTTCATTACAGAAATATTTATCTTCGAGAGATAAATTAAGAATTTTGTGCAGGTCACAAGCTTTTGAAGTCAACGTACTGACAAATGTTAAGGATTATTTCACAAAAGCAACAAACCAGCAGAAAAAAACGGCATAGCCTCAACCCAACAATTATTTTTTTGTCGAATTATTGATGTATTTATAGATTATTTCCCCATTAGGCAATTATTTCTGTCCTCAGCACAAAGGGACACTGTAAACTGGGAGCCCTGCTTGCGATGGCATCGATGCCTGTTACATAAATAGACAGATTTTCATAATTAATTACAGTGACACATCACCCCACCTTTAAAAACTGCATTACGTCTGTCGTTCTCTCTGTATTTTCAGGTTACAGCACAACAGATGTGATGTCTAAAATAGGAAATGATGTCATAACCGCAGAAGCAGTGGTGTTGTTTAAATTTACGGTATTTATTCCCTGATCAGTTAAAAGCCATGAAAAATGTCACTGAGGGGAAGTTTCCATCCCAACAAATGAACGAAATGTGTGTTTGTTGACAGTCACCTGTGCAGCAGCAGCAGCAGCAGCAGCAGCAGCAGCAGAAGCTGCAGCAGCAGCAGAAGCAGCAGCAGCAGCAGCAGCAGAAGCAGCAGCAGCAGCAGCAGCAGAAGCAGCAGCAGCAGAAGCAGCAGCAGGTGGAGGATAACAGCCTGCCGATCTTCATCGGAAACACAGTGAGACTGTCTTTCATCGTCTTCATCCCTGCTCTTCTGCTGGTGGCAGCTGCCTACAGTCAGTACTTTATTTTACTGTGGATGCAGCTTTTTGATGTTTACAGCTGTAATTTCATCATGTGGGCAAATCACAGAATCACAACATACTGAAAATGTCAAATATTGCAGCTCTAAGAAAAAGACAACTACAGTCATTTCACCTTTGTTTATCTGCAGGAGTTTGGAGCCTTAAGCAGACATCAGACAGGAGGTCGAACCAACCAGAGCAGCAGCACGAGGACGTCAGCAGCTCAGTGTAGAGACAAAGATTCCAAGCTTGTCTTCACACTCGTCATCCAGCGATTTCATCTTTCTCTAAGTCTTTGTCCACCTGGGTTATGAGGCGACTTCAGACTGAAAGACTCTATTTGACCTGTTTGTGGACAGTGAGAACATGAAACTATTTGATTTATTATTTATTTATTACATTTAAGCCACTGCTCCTGTGTTCTTAGGCTACATGAGTGGTACAAAGCTGGCTCCTCAGTTCCATCTGTAGATGCCTATTTCTGTTTTTATTTATTTTACAAGCAGGTATGAAGTAAACACTGTGTCAAGATTAAACTTTTAGTGTTGTTACAGCATCTATCATAAACAGAAATATTTTTAGTGCAAATATATATAGTTAAATTGTATTGATTTGCTGTTTTTTTTTATACAACATGACATAAATGGACCACACACACACACACAAACACACAATTTCAGTTTCATTAAAAATTGTTACTAATTTGTAACAGTTATTACAGTTTATATCTTTATTTACTAACCAGTTCATTACAATCAAACTTTTACATTTTCCATCAGACTCTTTAGTAAAACCCAAAGAACAACAACAAAGAGAAACAAGATCACTGCTGCAGAAATGAGAAAAGGCTTAGGTGCATTAATACCATTTAAATAACAGCAAAGCTCATGAAGATTTTAAACACCAAACTAATAACTGCTAATGAAAGAACTACTGCTAGTACTGCAGTATGTGTAATATGAAGGATTATAATAATGAAATGTATTGAGTATTTACTTACAGGAACTGGACAGAACTGAAATTAAGTTCACACATTTTAATTTTAAGAACAAGAAAAAGTCATTTAGCATCATCAACTAAAACAGAACCTGCTGTAATAAGAAACAGAATGAGGAAGTTGGTAGTTTGGTTTTACGAGCAACAGTTAAAGAGTTTATGGGACACATCTTTTCTTTTAGGTCAAACCTTCAAATATAAAACACTTATACACACACACGTGACTTTACTGACACTATACAACCACTATCAGTCCTGCTGTGTTTGTCTATGTAGCCTCAGGTCAGTTAGATGATTTGTGGTGAAAAGCCTCTGCTGCTTGAAGGAGCTGTCTCTGAATCAGAGTCATGATCAGGATTTCGATGGTTGAAATGATCCCAGTAAAACTGATACACATTCAAATGAAGTCATCAGTCTGCGACACTGATGAGAACATTAGGTAACACAACAAGGTTTTTCTTTACTCTCCTGATCTTAAAAACATGAAGAATTGTATAAATATAGTGAAGAATTAGGGACCTGGTAGCTCTATGGGCAGAGCAGCAGGATGGGAGGCAGAAATCCCAGTTCTCACACCGTCCACTCTATTCTGTTCTCTATGTCACTTTAATTGGTCTCCAACACAATAGAATCACTGAAAGTTAGATGGAACAAACTGTACTGACAGATCAGCCTCTGACGTCTGTCTCACTGTATTAGATGATGGTATGAGATCAGGCTGACAGCAGTAAAAACCATTTCCTCTAAAGCAGCAGCTGCCTTGTTTTCTCTGCTGCAGTTCCAAGAATTTTGCTAATTTATGTTCATGTTGTTGCAAAAATGTGCAATATTTTCCTATATGTGCTCATTTATCTCTACAATCACTAAATGTTTGAGCAGAGCTGCAACAAAGATGAGAAAGTATAGTTTTATGGGTCAGTGTCTTGCCCAGGAAACATTTTGACACGCGGTCGGGGGGGGGGGTGGGGGGGGGGTGGGGGTGCAGGGCACGAACCTCTGAGCCTATGGTCTGTGGATGGTAACTGTACCAAAAAGCACAGAGTGGACTGACAAACCTTTAATCAGAATTTAACCACGTGTTCATGTTTCCAAATGCTTTTCTTTAAGAATAAACACATGTTCACTGCTTTGTACAATACATTTGTATAATTTTATTATTTTATTATTATTATTATTATAAATAATAAAAATCTGGTTCAGAGTTTTCAGATTTCACAAACATGAACACTCATTAAACTGCTGCTGAAGTTTTGACGTTCTACATTCAGCAAAGTTCTTCATGAGGAACATGTGCAGTTCCACAGTGACATTATAGCTTCTTTTTTAAATGGGAACATATGGATTATGTTGGATCAGATCAGAAGTGATGCTCTGAGGTGACATTATCGATGTCACGATATGTGATTGATTTATTGGTTGATTGTTTTTGTAAGAGGAGCGGATGGTTCAGAGTGTTACCTGTGGGTTTGTGTCGATATAAAGACACCATGAGGACAGTGGACATTAGGTTTGGACAGAACACCACCAGGTGGAGGACCAGTCTGAAGACAATTAGGAAAGAGGTAGAGGCAGGGGGTGTGGGTGTATATAAGTTGGGGTCTGTAGATGTGGGTTGAGTTGTGGTCGTAGGTCTTTCTGTAGAGAGAATCCACCTCTTCAGGTGAACGTGTGGATGAAATAAGTGTTGAAATCAAAGTGAAGCTCCTGACCTGTGACGTAGATCCAGCTGGGTGGAGACTCTCCATGACTGCTGATGTCATACTTGTAGAGGCCTTCATCAGACTTGGTAACATGGTGGATGGTCATGTGACCTGTAGGCTCAGTCCTGATGAGGGAGCCATCTTTAAAGAAATCAGCTGGGAGCTTGGAAGGAGGCCTCTGTGTTTGACAGCGCAGAGAGACATCATGTCCCTCCATCACAGGGAGGACAGGACTCTGCAGGATCACTGCTCCACCTCAACACAGAGACAAACAACAGCATTTCCTCAGTGTCCATCCAGCAGAGCCGTCTTCCTCCTTCCACATCTCAGAGTCACAGATTCCCCTCAACAAGCTGAGAGCTGCTGGGCCTCACAGTCAGACGAGCTGTGATCACTAAGATGATGTAATAGTGATTAATTGAAAACACAAAAGAGACCGTGAACACCAACATCAAACCTTGAACAGTCTCTGTGTTTCTATGACTTCCAGCTTTCTCAGACACAGTGAGACATTTTCAGTCTGTCATAAAAAACATTTACTGACCCTGGTTTGTTGTGCAGATCAACAGTGAAGTCACAACTAGAAATGAGAGAAATAAGAGTCAGTTTTGTGCTGTAATAACTGATCTACTGTGGGAAGCAGCAGTGATCTTCTCTCAACATTCAGACATCAACACATCCAGCAGCCTCTCAAATGATGTCCTGTCCATTGTGCAGCTACCAGCACATGTCAGAGTGTCTCTGAACAGCAGCTGCAGGAAACATACGAACAGAAAAGAACAAGCCACAGATCAAACCACACATCATGTCATACAAAGGTTAATTGAAATCCTGACATTTAAAAGAAAAAAATAAAACTCCAGATTGATCTAAAAAGAAATGCAGCAGGTGATTCTTTAAATATGGTGTAAAAGTTTTTACAACTGAAGATAATCAGAAAGAGCCTTAAAATAAAACACCACAGACGACCAGTAGATGGCTCCGAACATCAGTGTGTTTAAAAGACGTCCATAGATAAAGATTCAACTTGTCTCTTTTTAGTCACTGAACACATTTGCATTTTTCATTCATTCAGTCAACACTGTGCTAAACTGACACAGGAATCTTATACACAGAGACAGTGGAGGTTGTTAAACTGTCAGACAGATGATGGAGAGCAAAGGAAAGTTATGATCACACAGTGACAGAAAACTGATCAATTAGAGATCAGTGTAAGATGTTTGATCTTTTGGAGACAGTGTGAGAGGAAAGAAACTGGACGAAGTACATGAGAAAGAAATGGACGTTGTCTGAACAGCGGGACAACGTTTTTAAACACCAAACTAACTAACTACTGCTAGTACTTCAAAATGTGTAATATGAAGAATTATATTAATGAAATGTATTAAGTATTTACTGAAACAGGAACTGGACAGAACTGAAATCATGTTCACACATTTTAATTTAAAGAAACAAGAACAAAGAGAGTCAGAGAGGTGATCACTGCTGCAGCTTCAGGTACAGTCTCACACTCACACTGACAATAAAGGGGAAGAGGAAAAGGACAAGGAGATGCAGGGAGGTGCAGGGAGGTTCCACGACAGTGCTTTAAAAACCATCCGTGCAATATGAGTTATCGATTTTACTATTTTACTGGGCTTCACTCCAGCACCGAATTAATGTCGCAGACATGAACATCATTAACAATTTATTCAACTGGAAATGCTCTTAACTTGAAAATCCCAAACATCTGTTAAAACATCTCCAGCAAACAAATAATATGAATTTAATTTGTGGCTAGTTGCATCATTCTGAAAGTCAAATGTACAGAAAGTGTTATTTACTAAACACAATTTGCTTCATTTGTCTTTCAAATGTGCCTCAGAGTTTCATGAAGCAAACATCACATCACAGCGAGTCATGTTTTTTTGTTCCCTCTGTGGGTTTTTTACAGCGTGTATTAGCAGCTGTGGTGACTCACAGGACTTCAGAAGCTGTAAATGTAACTGTGGTTTGTGTTTGTGTGATGACACTTTGTCAGTGTTCATCATGAGGATCGTACTGCTGCTCGCTCTGCTCACAGGTACTCAGCTATTTACTCTTTGTCACTGACTCATGTCACTATTTCATGTTTAAAGTCTCAGAGGAGAGAAAACACGGTTTTAAAGAGTCAACTTAAAACTCTTTGATGGACTTCAATGTAACGTCTGTAGGTTTTTGTTGACTCCATATAAAATGTGACACTGTTATTATTAATATTAATGCTGTTATTATTTCTGTTTTGCTCTCTGTGATGTTACATGAAGTGATGTTAAGGAACAGAGCGATTAATTTTTGGCAGATGTTCTTTCTGATCATTTGAACACTGTGTTTCCTCTTCAGGTCTTTTATTTGTAACTGACTTGAGGAACACAAGTTGTCAAACACAGAAACAGCCTCATACTCAGCAGCTATGACACAAAAAAGCAGCAGCTTTAACAGCTGCAACTTAAACCCAACAGATAAGATCAGTGAGATACACACCTAACAGGAGTTGATGCACAGAAATGTGATAAAAAGATGTTGCTTTTATTAGATTTTGAGATCTTGACTTTGGTTTATAGTGTTTATAGACGTGTGGGAAATTTGAGTTGTTGTGTAAAAACACAGACAAGAACAAAAAGAACAATACACAATAACCATGTAACAATAACAACTATATCTACACATATTCAAACAGGTTCATAGTAAAACATAAAAACATAAATAGAATTTATATTTTTACTTTGAACAAATTGACCAAACTCTTGTTTCTGTCTTTTTCTGTCTCCACAGTCAGTGAATGTGGCAGCAGCAGAGTTGTTGGTTTGACAGGTCACAGTGTCACTCTGCCCTGTAAATATGACATCAAATACTACAGTGAACGGTCAGTTTGTTGGAATCGAGGAGAAATATCATATTCAGGCTGTAACAACCAACTAATCGCCACAGGAACATTTAAAGGGAAAGAAGAAACCAATGTTTCCAGCAGGTATCAGCTACTGGGACGACTGGACGATGGAGACGTTTCTCTGACAATACTGAACCTCACAGAGACAGATGCTGGACGATACGGGTGCAGGGTGGACATTCCTGGGTGGTTTCATGATGAAAAACATCACTTTGATTTAACAGTTGAAGAAGGTAAGAAATGTTTTAAAAGGTTAATATAAACTAAACATCCAGCTGTTTCAAAGCTTTATTACCCGTCTGAATCAAACGGAGGCCTGGACTCCAGGTCTCCAGTCTACAGTATCTCAGGGCCACAGAGAGACAAACACAGACAGACAACCATTCACATCTACGAGCAATTTTAGATTCACCAATTAACTACAGTTGAAATCGACTTAAGCCACAGAGAAAAAGTGCAGCCTTGTGCGTTTGACTTGTTCATTACAGAAATATTTATCTTCGAGAGATAAATTAAGAATTTTGTGCAGGTTAAGATCTTTTGAAGTCAACGTACTGACAAATGTTAAGGATGATTTCAGAAAAGCAACAAACCAGCTAAAAAAAAACAACATAGCCTCAACCCAACAATTATTATTTTGACGATTAATCTTTTGATTATTTTGTTTCGAATTATTGATGAATTTATAGATTATTTTCCCATTAGGCAATTTTTTTTATTTTTCAATCAATATAACAGTTAATTTACTATAAATTCAAATTTGAATTCATCAGTCACTTATAATTCAGTGTTTTCTTAAATCATCTTCTCTATAAACAAAAATAACAAAGTTTGTGCTGCAGCATTTTATTTAAACCTTCTGATTGAAATTTACTCTAAAACAGTAAACAAAATTGTCCCAGATCCAGAATCTTTTTGTCCCAATTATTTCTGTCCTCAGCACAAAGGGACACTGTAAACTGGGAGCCCTGCTTGCGATGCCATCGATGCCTGTTACATAAATAGACAGATTTTCATAATTAATTACAGTGACACATCAACACACCTTTAAAAACTGCATTACGTCTGTCGTTCTCTCTGTAGCTTCATGTACTACAACAGATGTGACGCCTAAAATAGGAAATGATGTCACAACCACAGAACCAGTGGTGTTGTTTACATTTACGGTATTTATTCCCTGATTAATTTAAAAGCTATGAAAAATGTCACTGAGGGGAAGTTTCCATCCCAACAAATGAACGAAATGTGTGTTTGCTGACAGTCACCTGTGCAGCAGCAGCATGAGCAGGAGGAGAAGGAGGAGGAGAAGGAGGAGATGGAGGTAAACAGGGAGAAGATCTTCATCGAGAACTTAGTGAGGGTGTCCGTTGTCGTTTTCATCACTGCTCTTCTGCTGGTGGCAGCTGCCTACAGTCAGTACTTTATTTTACTGTGGATGCAGCTTTTTGATGTTTACAGCTGTAATTTCATCATGTGGGCAAATCACAGAATCACAACATACTGAAAATGTCAAATATTGCAGCTCTAAGAAAAAGACAACTACAGTCATTTCACCTTTGTTTATCTGCAGGAGTTTGGAGCCGTAAGCAGACATCAGACAGGAGGTCGAACCAACCAGAGCAGCAGCACGAGGACGTCAGCAGCTCAGTGTAGAGACAAAGATTCCATCTTCCCCAGTCAACTTCACATTCAGATGTGGTGTCTCTGCTTGTTTTCCTCCTCAGTGTCCATCCAGCAGAGCTGTCTTCATCCTCACAGCTCAGAGACACAGACTTTCCTTTAAAATACAGACCTGCTGGGACTCACAGTCAGACGAGCTGTGATCACTGAGATGATGTAACAATGACTAAAGAATCACAAAAATGAGAGCACATGGTTACAGTATAAAAACATCTACATATTTTTATTTGATTAAATTAAATGAAGATTAATTCAAATCACCTGACATTTAAAAGAACTCAGAGTCCAACTGAAAGAAGTCAAAGAATCTTAACAGAAATGCAGCATGTGATTATTTAAATGTGGAGTCCGTTTGTAGGATAATGAAACAAGAGGACAACATCTCCATTCAGCAGTGTTCACAGCCAAAACCAAATGAGAATTCAAACCAGTAAATGGCTTTAAACAGTGTTTTTAAAACAGTCCATAGATAAAGACTCAACTTATCTCTTCTTTGTCACTGAACACATTTGCAGCGTTTTTTTTTTATTTTATTTTTTTATTATTATTATTATTATTATTCTTGAGGAAACTCTACAGTCCAGTCAGTCAACACTGTCCTAAACTCACACTCAAAGACATATATACACACAGAGACAGTGGAGTTTCTTTTAGTGTCAGGCAGATGATAGAGAGGGAAAAAGAAATGATCACACAATTACAGAAAACGGATCAAGTAGAGATCAGTGTAACAGTGAATAAAGAATTATACAAAAGAGAACTATAAAACGTATAACAGTTACCCTGTGTATATGTAAAGTATACAGAGGATTTTGAACAGTAGTGCAGTGAAAAATGTGGGTTTTTATCAGCAGCAGGAAACTGGACGACCACAGAGCTGTTAGTGTCTGTTACAAATACACCACAGACTGAAAAACACCCTCTAACAGCAGAAGGACCTCACATACTGCAGAGTCCCAGCATGAACTCAGGCTGATTAAAATGTGTTAATTTGGAAGAATAATTATAATGTGAATGTAATGTAAACGTTAATGCAATGATGGTAAAGATGTACGACTGAAAACTCAGTACATGTTGAACTGATTTCATGGACAAAAACAGCGTCGCTCATTGAAACTATCCTCATGAACCTGAACGGAAAACTACACACTAAACAAAGGAACCTCACCGTGGTGAAACACTTCCTACAATGTTCTTTTTAGAAAAGTGTTTAGTGTTTAGTGTTACCTGTGGGTTTGTGTCTATATAAAGACACCTTGAGGAGGGGGGTGTCGGTGTATATAAGTTGGGGTCTGTAGATGTGGGTTGAGTTGTGGTCGTAGGTTTTTTCTGTAGAGAGAATCAGAACTTCAGGTGAATAAAATGTGGATAAAATAAGTGTTGAAATCAAAGTGAAGCTTTGATTTCATGAGATAAGCTGTTCATTTCCATAAACCTGGTGTGTGTGTGTGTGTGTGTGTGTGTGTGTGTGTGTGTGTGTGTGTGTGTGTGTGTGTGTGTGTGTGTGTGTGTGTGTGTGTGTGTGTGTGTGTGTGTGTGTGTGTGTGTTTTAACCCTCTGCTGAAAAACTTAGTCTGGTGTCATAGATGATGATTCCTCTGCAGCATCTCTTTGTTGGCTCCAGCAGTCAGCAGACGTTACCCACAATGCTGATGGTTCACATCTGTAATCTTGTTGCTCATTGTCTGTTGAGACAGACTGAGAGTGAGGAACAAATCAGAACCAAACTGAGAATCAGTCACAGTAAGTAGTTCCTGAGTGTCTTCATGGGACAGTAAGGTCCTGTTACCATCACATGATGCTGTGCTTTGTTGTCCTCTCAGGCTACCAGGTGGAGGTGGATTCAGGGGTGGAGTCTGTCCAGCTGCCCTGTAAAACCACAGTTCACCTGCCAAAGACGTCACAGTGGTGTGTCAACAAATCCACTCACCGATTCACTTGGTTTGGAAAAAACAAAGATTTGATGTCACTCTGATCATCAAGAGGTTTCACTGTGATTGATTTGGATTCATTGATCATCATTTTCAAAGTCGACGGCTTAAAACTTTGATTTCCATTCAAGTCCTGAATCTTCTCTCTGAAGAAATGAGTCGGAGAAAGTAGCTTCTCAAATGTGATGTTGATGGATATAAATGAACTTACACAAGGATGTAGTCATACAATCACGACTAGTCCTCAAAACATACAGAACCATGTTTGTCACTTCTTCTATGCACCGAGCAGGAAAGTGCACAGACAGACAAAGAGAATTACAGGGAACAGTTGGACTGCTGCTTGTTATTAGGATGAAACACATGACTGATGGGAACACACACAAAAGTGCAACTACAAAACCTGATTTTTAATGAAAGGCATTTTATTTATAATTTTACTTATTATTATTGTAATTAGTCACTGATTGTGCATTTTACCCTCGTTTCTATTATTTATTTACATATTAATTAGTTAGTTTTCTTGCCCCTATAGTTACTAGCAGTTTTAGTTCCTTTATTTGTAGGATTATTACTGACAGGAAGAAACCTGGAAGCTGTTGAAGAAGAATCTACAGTGGCTCAGCTCTCTGCTGTTCAGAGTTTAGGTTCAGGTGGAAAAACCAAGGAGGAGGAAACAGACACGATGAACAACAGTGGTGACAATGAAATACTGGGAATCACTGGCTGTTTCTGTTGGTTAAATAAAAGTCACATATAAATTAAAAGTCACAAACAGCTCAGAGATGCAGGTGCCTTTATCAAAATCATCATGTGAAGCAGATCATCAACAATGTTCAGAGAAGAAATGACTGAACAGAAAACTTGAGATGAATCTACAAACTCTTAGTGATGATTTAGTGATTTTCTTCTGAAATGTTTTGATATTTTGTTCTAATTCTGCGGCTGTAGCTCAGTTGGCAAAGACGGTCGTCGTTGACCACAGGGTGAGTGGTTCAATCCCCGGCCCTGGCTATATGTCAAAGTGTCTCTGGGCAAGACACTGATCCCCAGTGCTGTGCAGTGCAGGTCCAAGCCCAGTAGAAATTGGGGAGGGTTGTGTCAGGGGCATCCAGCGTAAAAAAAACTGTGCCAAATCACCATGTGGACAATGATCCGCTGTGGCGACCCCGAACTCACGGGATAAGCCAAAAGAACAAATAAAATAAAAATTAAATATACCTATATATTATTAGATAATTTTATTTCTTTTTTTTTACACATCACTTTGTAGGAAATCATTAAGATTCACTTCCTCACATCAGCCCTGGCATAAGCACCTTCTTCTCCCCCCTCCCTCCCTCAGACAAACCTCTCTCTGGTTCTTGGACAAATGATAGCTCACATGTTTCTGTGTTAATGCGTCGCTGTTATCACCAAACCAATGAAGCGTTTCTCAAAAACAAAGTTTAAAAAAAATTCAATCTGATGGACGTCTGTTTTTTTCCAGAAAACCTGCGTCACCCCTTTCCTGCCCAATGAAGCAGCCGGACACAGAGGAAAAGTTGCTTTGGGCATCAAATGCTGCCAAATACAGAACTTAATTGGACACTTGTGTGTCTCACTGACGTCAAAGGTAACTTCAGCTTCAATATCAGAGTCCAAAGTGTCTGACAAATGGGCATAATATGATGCCACAGGAAGGAGAACAAGTTGTTTAACACCAGTTCAGCTCCTTAGTACATTCAATCCAGTGTTCATTCAACCATCTCAAGTTGAGTTTTTTCACATATTAACCTCCTGTTATGTTCGTTTCTGACGAACAGCCTTGATTTAATTATACAAAAATGTCAGTAACCAAAAAGTCCCAAAAAACATTGTTTATATCTCATCATTAACTCCATTATTAACCATTTCAATCAATATTTAGTTCAATGATGTTCTTTACTGTTCACAGATGATTCAATTCAATTCAATTCAACTTTATTTATATAGCGCCAATTCACAACAAAGTCATCTCAGGGCACTTTACAGAATAAAGTCAAGATTATAAAGATATATAAAGAGAACCCAACAATTCCCCCTGGAGCAAGCCATAGGCAACAGTGGAGAGGAAAAACTCCCTTTAACGGAAGAAACCTCCAGCAGAACCAGGCTCAGGGTGGACGGCCATCTGCCTCGACCGGTTGGGGTGAGTGGAAAGGGGAGAGAGAAAAGAACAGAGCAACAAAAAGCAATAACAAAACATCGGGCAGATTGGTAGGACCAGTAGCTGCACGCTGGAAGACACACAGCTTCAAAGCCGGGGGACACCTGCAGAAAGGGACAGAGAGAGGGGGACAGAGGAGGACAAAGACAACTACGGGAGAGAACACACAGAGTTAATGACATACAGTGGTGAGAATTGCGGGGTGAGAGGAGAGGAGAGATGGTCAAGAGGAGGAAAGGAGCTCAGTGCATTGGGGGGTGGGTCCCCCAGCAGTCTAAGCCTATGGCAGCATAACTATAACTAACTATATGCTTTATTAAAGAGGAAGGTTTTAAGCTTAGACTTAAAAGTAGAGAGGGTGTCTGCTTCCCGAATCTGAACTGGGAGCTGGTTCCACAAGAGAGGAGCTTGATAGCTAAAGGCTCTACCTCCCATTCTACTTTTGGAAATTCTGGGAACCACAAGTAGGCCTGCATTCTGAGAGCGAAGTGGTCTACTGGGATGATATGGTGCTATGAGGTCTTCTATATATGATGGAGCCTGACCATTCAGAGCTTTATATGTAAGAAGCAGGGTTTTAAATTCTATTCTAAATTTAATGGGAAGCCAATGGAGAGAAGCTAGTGAAGGTGAAATATGATCTCTTGCTAGTTCCAGTCAGCACTCTTGCTGCAGCATTTTGGATTAATTGCAGGCTCTTTAGGGAGTTACTGGGGCATCCTGAAAGTAGGGAATTACAGTAGTCCAACCTAGAAGTAACAAATGCATGGACCAGTTTTTCGGCATCACTTTGAGACAGTATGCTCCTAATTTTGGCAATGTTCCGTAGGTGGAAGAAGGCTGTTCTAGAGATTTGTTTTATATGTGACTTAAAGGACAGATCCTGATCAAAAATAACTCCAAGGTTCCTTGCAGTAGTACTGGAGGCCAGACTTATGCCATCTAGGGTAACAATATGGTTGGACATCATATCTCTGATATTTTTGGGCCCAAATACTATGACTTCAGTTTTGTCTGAGTTTAAAAGTAAAAAATTGTGGGACATCCAGGCCTTTATGTCTTGTAGGCATGCTTGAAGCTTTATTAACTGATTATTTTCATCTGGTTCCATAGATAAATATAGCTGGGTATCATCAGCATAACAGTGGAAATTTATGGAGTGTTTTCTAATAATGTTGCCTAAAGGAGACATATATAAAGTAAAAAGTATTGGTCCTAACACAGAGCCTTGTGGAACTCCATAGCTAACCTTTGTGTGCATGGAGGATTCATCATTAACATGAACAAATTGAAATCTATCAGACAGATAGGATTTAAACCAACCTAGTGCAGTTCCTGTAATTCCAATTTCATGTTCCAGTCTCTGTAATAAAATGTTATGATCAATGGTATCAAATGCGGCACTAAGATCTAACAGAACAAGTATAGAGATGAGTCCATTATCTGAGGCCATGAGAAGATCGTTGGTGACTTTTACCAGTGCTGTTTCTGTACTATGATGATGATCAAGTCAATCATTTATTAAAAAAACATCATGTTAAAACATTTTTGAAAGCTCACTGAAAAGACCTACATATAAATTACAATAGTTTTATATGCAATTGATTTTTAAAATTTTTATTTTATATTTAGATTTTTTTTGTTTATGGAGAATAGATAAATAGAAGCTAAAGAGTCAGAAAGATCAAATACTATTTGTTTCTTTGCAACTATGATACATAATACACCCCTGTCTCACACTCACACACACACTCCAGGATAATCAGATAAAGATAATGAAAGGATGGAAAACAAACTCTATTTAAAATTAATGGGTTTTTAAGAGATGTTTTAATTCAATTCAATTCCACTTTATTTATATTGCGCCAATTTACAACAAAGTCATCTCAAGGCACTTTACAGAATAAAGTCCAGACTACACAAGTATGTAGAAGCAACCCAACAGTTCCCCCTTGAACAAGCCATAGGCAACAGTGGAGAGGAAAAACTCCCTTTAACGGGAGAAACCACCAGCAGAACCAGGCTCAGGGTGGACGGACATCTGCCTTGACCGGTTGGGGTGAGTGGAAAGTGAAGAGAGAAAAGAAAAAGACCAACAAAAAGCAACAACAAAACAACAAAAAGGTAACAACACAGAATTATACGGGTTGGTGGGACACAAAATTAATGGCATATAGTGGTGACAAATAAATGTATAGGGAAAAAGAGAAGGGGAGCTCAGTCCCCCAACACTCTAAACCTACAGCATATTAAGTAGGAGCTAGTTCAGGTTGAGCGAGCAGTTTGAACTATAAGCTTTATCAAAAAGGAAGGTTTTAAGCCTAGTCTTAAAAGTAGAGAGGGTGTCTGCTCCCCAAATTTGGATTGGAAGCTGGTTCCACAGGAGAGGAGCTTGATAGCTAAAGGCTCTGCCTCCCATTCTACCTTTGGAAATTCTGAGAACCACAAGTAGGCCTGTATTCTGGGATCGAAGTGGTCTAATCGGGCGATACAGAACTATGAGATCTTTTAAATATGATGGAGCCTGACCATTAAGACCTTTGTATGTAAGGAGGGTTTTGAACTCTATTCTAGATTTTATGGGAAGCCAATGAAGAGAAGCTAGTGAAGGTGAAATATGATCTCTCTTTCCTAATCCAGTCAGCACTCTTGCTGCAGCATTTTGGATTAATTGAAGGCTTTTTAGGGAGTTATTAGGACACCCCAGAAGTAGGGAATTACAGTAGTCCAACCTAGAAGTAACAAATCCATGGACCAGTTGGTAGTTTATGGAATGTTTCCTAATAATTTTGCCTAAAGGTGACATATACAGATTGAAAAGTATTGGTCCTAACACAGAGCCCTGTGGAACTCTATAAGTAACTTTGGTGCATAAAGAAGAGTCATCATTAACATGAACAAGTTGGAATCTGTCTGACAGATAAGATCTAAACCAATGCAGTGTGGTTCCTTTAATCCCAAATCCATGTTCTAGTCTCTGTAATAAAATGTTGTGGTCAATGGTGTCAAATGTGGCATTAAGGTCTATTAGGACGAGTACGGACACAAGTCCATTATCTGAAGCCATGAGAAGATCGTTGGTGCTGTTTCTGTACTATGATGAACTCTAAATCCTGACTGAAAGTCTTCATACTAATTATTCCTGTACAGGTCGTCACATAATTGTTTTGCAGCTACTTTTTCAAGGATTTTAGAAATAAAGGGGAGATTAGATATTGGTCTGTAATTGGCTAAAACACCTGGATGAGAACAGGGTTTTTTAAGTAGTGGTTTAATTACAGCTACCTTATAGGCCTTTGGTACATAGCCTGTTTCTAAAGATAGATTGATGATATCTAATATGAATGTATCTATAAAGGGTAAAGCTTCCTTGAGCAGCTTAGTTGGAATAGGGTCTAGCAGACAGGATGTTGGTTTAGATGAGGTAATAATTGAAGTTAGCTCACCGAGATCTATGGGTAAAAAGCAGTCTAACAGGGATTGTGGCCTTATTGATGATTCTAGCACTGCTGTACATGAAGATCTATCTGTAATATTTGGGGGGAGGGTCTGGTGAATTCTTTCTCTAATAGCTACAATTTTATTCTTAAAGAAAGTCATGAAGCAATTGCTGCTCAGAGTTAAGGGAAAACCCGTAGCTGAAGCTTATTTAACTCAAGTTCAACTCTGGTTGTTTTATTGTGCATCTCTTACAAACAACCTGTGCAAATATCCCACTCGTGTACATTTGACCTTCTACATGTCTAAAAAAAGGTTGGTGGCTAAATGAGACCACAGATGTTGTGGGGAACATTAAACATCATCATGAGGAACAGAGACAGTTGAGTTTATAACTCACCATCGCTAGTGTTATCAGGTCTCTGTAAGAATGAAGGATTCAGTAGAAAATGTAACTGCACTAAATCAAATGACAAAAAGTTTATAGGTGGTAATGTGACTGTGGTGAAGTTCATTTATAACCTAACAGCAGCTTTTTACTTCTGGTCATATCATAAATATCATGAACCTGCTGAAAATGCTGTAAATCAGGTTAAATAAACTTAAAGTAGAATAAGCAATAATTCTGCGGCTGTAGCTCAGTTGGTGGGCAGTTGACCATGGACCACAGGGTCACTGGTTTGATCCCCACTCCTGGCTACATGTCAAGGGTCCTTGGGCAAGACACTGAACCCCAAGTTGCTCCCGGTGGGTCATGTTAGCACCTTTCATGGCAGCCACCACCATCAGTGTGAGTGTGTGCGAGTGTGTGAATGGGAATCAGTAAAGCGTTTTGGATAAAATCGCTATATAAGCGACTATTTACCATTTTAGAATCAGTCTTAACTATTTTCTGGGGAGCATTTGTTTCAGCAGTGGTCTGACTGTCAAACCAAACTGTACCAGAGAAACTTAGCACACTTTGTTTAACACAAGTGTAACAGTGGACCATCATTTCCTCAATGTCCACAGAAAATATCATCTCGGATGGGCCAACGTCACAATTCAGGTTTACAGATATTATCTGTTATCGTTTTCCACACAACGTTTTCCAGAAACTATAACCATGTCTTTATTTTTCCCAAAGTAAAGGTGAAGATTATGATCTGTGGACCAGCTCCTTTCTCTATGGTGATACATCTGATGTTGCTATGAGCCCAACCAGTTTCGTGTTGTCAGCACATTTAAACATCTTCACTGAGTCATCACAACTGGTCCAATCATTTGTGTAAAGTCTAGATTTCTGTATGTAGGAAGGTTTTATAGATGAATAACAAGGAACGATTAGTCCTTGTCAGCAAAGACGTCCATCCAGCTTCTGAATTAATGATTGAGGAACATGGTGCAGAATCTCATTGAACTGGAAAAGACTTGAACGTGGTTTGGTAAAAACACAACAATGGTTTAGTTTGATCTATTGCTTGTCAAAGAAGCAGAGAGAGGTGTGTCTGAGGGAGGGAGGGGGGAGAACAAGGTATTTATACCATGTCAGATGTGAGGACTTGACACTTGCAGCGATGGCTTCCTACAAAGTGATGAGTGTGGTGACTCTGCTGACTCTGCTGACACCAGGTAAGAACCTCCTCACTGTCCACACCTGAACCAATCAGGTTTCAGATCTACTTACACTGTGTGAGGGAAAAAAAAATCAATCCTCTCCTGTTTCCACCAAATGTCCACATGTCTTTGTGTTCTGTGTTTCAGAGAGTCTCTCACAGCTGGATGGTAAGTCCCAGTTTGCTCCTGTCCGATTTAGTTAAAGATGATCTTCAGACCGTTGTTGGATAGAAATGTTTAACATTGTCAGAGGTTTGTGTCAAAGCTTTGGAGCAAATCAGCTGCAGTATTTAGACAAATGGATTCAGACAATTCCAACAACTGATGTGTTGAATTACAACAAAATGTCAAAACATTTCAGAAGAAAATCACTAAATCATCACTAAGAGTTTGTAGGTTCACCTCAAGTTTCCCGTTCAGTCATTTCTTCTCTGAACATTGTTGATGATCTTCTTCAAACTTGACTTCCTGTCATGTCCAGGCTCTGTGATGTCTCTGACCCATTTCAACACTTGGATCAAATCAGTCATTATCAGTGTTTTCAACTTGTTGCAGCTCATAACACAAAAAAAATAGTCCGAGACAAAACCTTTAAGACTCCACTGCATCAAACTGAATATTCACAGGAGTCTTGGACATTATTTTGGTCTCTCTGTAAACTGTGAGATCTCCACCATCATGTAAAATGAATCTGAGTGGGTTTAATTAACCAAATGAAGTTTTCAAGGCTTTGAAACTCAAATGTGTCTCCAGCTGTCTGTGGCCAGGTGCCACTGGGTAATCGTCTTCTGGGACTAGGCTTGAAGGTTACAGATGGTAAGTGGCCGTGGATGGCGAGTCTACAGAAGGATGGACGTCATGTGTGTGGTGGGGCTCTGGTGAACGAGGACTCTGTGCTGAGCAGTGCCGACTGTTTCTCAAGGTGAAGACACCTGGAATCATGTTCTCACATGTTTTAAAGTGTTGAGTTCTCCTCAGTCCTAATTTAACTCATGTTATCTCCCTCAGTTCAGCCACAGCATCTGATTGGACCGTGGTCCTGGGTCGTCAGAAACAGAACGGCTTCAACCCCTTTGAGGTGAAACTGAATGTGACAGACATCACTCTGAGCATCCAAACTGGGCCTAATGCAGCAGTGCTGCATCTGGCGACCCCCGCCCCCCTGTCCGACTCCATCCAGCCCATCTGTGTGGACACCGGACGAACCTTCAGTGTGGGCTCCACGTGCTGGGTTGCAGGCTGGAGCTCCGGAGCAGGAGGCGGTGAGTCCCTGACACTAGTCTGACACAGTAATGTGAACTGTCTGCATCATTTCACCTCGTTCCATTAAACATAGTAAAGTTAGAGAGATAATTACAACCTGCTTCTGATGCCACTTGTCACCATTTTCTGATTCTCCCAACTTTAGAGGAACAAGTTCTGCAGGAATTCCAGACCTCTGTGGTGGACTGTGAGGACACATCGAGTGACAGCCTTTGTACAGAAGCTTTGACACTGGAGCCGGTGAATAATCAGATTAGTATTATTATTATTGTTCCTACACACAGTGTGTTGGTGTGTGTTTGTATTTTATCAAACTGTCTGTTGGTCCTTTAAAGGGTCAGAGGTCAGGGTCAGAATGACCATACTGGACTTGAATTTACATCATTCCTCTTTGTTCAGGGGTTTTCTGGAGGTCCACTGATGTGTCAGCAGGATGGTTCTTGGTTCCTGGCAGGAGTGTTAGCAGCGGACAACAAACTCACCACTGGAGCACAAACATTGCAAGGGAAGATCTATATCCCACTAAAGAGAGATAGATCTTTCGTGTTTCAGACACTGTAAACATATTTGTGATTATCCAGCACTATCCAGCACTGCTGGATGTGATTATCCAGCAGTGACTAACAGCTGTGCAGGAGAAGAGTCATACAATGATCACACAACAATAGAAGTTTCCTGTTCAGTCTTTTCTTCTCTGAACATTGTTGATGATCTGCTTCACATGATGATTTTAATAAAGGCACCAGCATCTCGGAGCTGTTTGTGACTTTTATTTAAATTTTGATGCATTTAATGCAGGTTGTGTTATGAGCCAGAGCTCAACACTGTGAGTGACTCAGAGCAGAAACAGCCAGTGATTCCCAGTATTTCATTGTCACCACTGTTGTTCATCGTGTCTGTTTCATCCTCCTTGGTTTTTCCACCTGAACCTAAACTCTGAACAGCAGAGAGCTGAGCCACTGTAGATTCTTCTTCAACAGCTTCCAGGTTTCTTCCTGTCAGTAATAATCCTACAAATAAAGGAACTAAAACTGCTAGTAACTATAGGGGCAAGAAAACTAACTAATTAATATGTAAATAAATAATAGAAACGAGGGTAAAATGCACAATCAGTGACTAATTACAATAATAATAAGTAAAATTATAAATAAAATGCCTTTCATTAAAAATCAGGTTTTGTATAGTTGCATATGTAGTTGTGTATTGGATTTACTCCAGTTTCTTTTTGTGTCCTTGCAGTTGCAGCAAAGCCTAGAAAGTCTATTTAATCATATCACAGCATTTCTGATGTTTTGTGTGGAAAAACTAATGTGTTACAATCCACACATTAACAAAGTGTCTTTCGTTTTATTAGAATGGAATCTAAAGGAAACAACAGAGGGTCATAAAGTCACATGTTGTTAAGATTTTCGGTCAGTGAGTTTTCTTGGAAGATGTAACAGGTGTGGACTGGACTTAGACAAAAGCAACGCTGAAGACTCTTTTCCACGATTTATGTCCCCTGCAGACGACAATAAAACAAGCATATAAATTGTCTTCTGGCCTTTCCTGCACACGTGACCCTACATGTACAACAAAATAACGTTTGTACTGAGAAATGCAGCTAAAATCTACAAGGTTACATTAGTCACACAGGACAGGACTGTTTACCGAACTGCAAGTGGCTCCAAATAGACTTCAAAGTAAAATGAAAATGTCCATAAAACTTACATTATTGGTCAAAACTTCACAGAAAGAGCTTGATACGATATATGAAATATAGTTTCCCTGAGAACCAAAGAAGAGCAAATAAACATTGCTCAGTTAGATAAAATTCACCAATATTCACAATTCTCCAAAATAAAAAACAGCAGAAATTTGTAAGAATAATTACAAAACAAAGTGCATTTTGAACTGTTACACCCACCCCCCACTCAATTTTATCAGACTTGAGCACCGACAACACAGAACATGCAGAAAAGCAACAACCTCACAATCACAGCGGAAGGGTCAAAAACCCTCTTAGGGGTCCCACAAGGATGAAGTGGCAGCTTCAACTACTGCTAACAGGGGGCTTTTACACCTCAGCAGACCCTGTCACACAGCGTGTGTGTAATAGAGGTGAGGTCTGCTCGACAATGTGCAGATCGTGCGTTGCAGCAGCTGCATCGGTCATCGGCCCACAGTCACAGGTCACATACCGACCAATCAAAAGGTCATCAGCTGAGATGGAGGCTTCCCGGGGGTCAGAGGTCACCTGAGGCAGACACGGCACAGACAGTTGTGTAATCCATTCAAAGGTTCTCGTTTCAGCATTCACAGTGTGAGTCGAGAGGCCTACTGCTCCTCCAAAATACGCAGATGAGTTGATTTCACTTATATATCATGACACTGGAGATTTTCAGTGATTTCACTGAAGTCTTGTTCTTTGTAATAAAAAAAATGATCACTTTAGTTTTAATACATGATATTATTATTACATTAAGTCTTTGTCCACTTTGTATCAGTTTGTTTTTACCATGTTACTGTGTTTTTATGAAAGTGTTTCTACATGGTTGAATTTTACCAAAACGAAATAAACTGTCTGGCTGTTTGTTGTTGGAACACAGACTGAACCTCCCTCCTACCCCAGTTTTCTTAGAACAGTCCCAGTCCCCCTTCGACCACCACCACCCTCCAAAACAATCTTCTGGTTCAATTGTTAAAGTGTAGAAAAACTCTTCTTTATATTCAGATTAGTGTCACAGTCTGTTCAGCAGCACATCTACAAACAGTCCAGTTCTTCACTGTTTCCTTGTGACGTGGAGAGTGAAGCGTGGAGTCTACTGTGAACTTGTAGTGTAGAATGGGGAAGTCAGATACGCAAAGAGGTTCTGAGACGTCTGTGAGGGAATTTTCCTACAAATGCAAAATGCCTGTTCATGGTGACCAGAGCTTCATCAGGAAGCTGTGGAAACACAGAGAAGATGAGTTGTCTCAGAGACTTGCTAATTAGATTCCTGACCAGTGTGTGTATGTTCTGTAAGGCTGATTTGCATTGAGTCGTTCCTTTGTCCTTTTGTGTGAATTCAGCTGCTGAGCTAAGTGTTTAAAAGACACCATAACCTGTAAAACCCTGTCAATCTGACTGACCCACTCATGGGTGTAGTTCTGCTCTGTGTGTGTGTTTCTCCCTCTTGCTGATTAAACTCACCATAACCAAGACCGTGAGCTGCCTTTTGCCTCCTAAACCTGCCTTTTAGTTTTGGCCACGACAACGTCCACTGTCTAAATAACAATAGAGCAAACATGAGACACTCAGAAGCCTCAGAAAGACTCCACTGAGATGTCAAAGACAGAGATTCTCTTTATGGGGCCTGTCTGGGTGTTTTACATTTAACAGGAGGAGCCGGTCTGTAAAAGAACAAAGGAAACTCAAATTCTGGGTTTGACCTTTCTGGGGCTCTAATCTAGCTGTTATTGTTCTTCGGCAGAGAAAAGACGCTGTGATCTGTGGATGTGGACGATCCGCAGTGACAAACTGTCCAGCAAACTAAAGTCCATTCACTTTCTTTGTGACGAGAATGAAATGTCAGACGCACAAATCTCAGATTAATGTGTCCAAAGTCAAAGATTTGTCAAATCAGACTCAGTAATAGACGTATAGAAAGTATCTGAACTCGTTTTCTTGCATCTCAAAGATCTGTATCAAATCATTGTATTTTTCCTGCCAAAAGTCTATCGAAAAAACTAAACCTAATTTAGTTTGAAACTGATCGACTATAACATGATCCTGATGGACTCTGGCCTAACCTGTTTTGCCTCTGCAATAAAACTATTATACTGGTTGACTCTCTAACTCTTTGTTAATAAAATCTTTGTTTGTAACAAAGAAAAAAAAGACTAATTTCAGTTCAGCCTTTGCACGTCTTCTAACTGCATAGTCCACAGCTCAAGAGAACCTGGCTGCTGGCAAGATGGCAGACAGACATTATTAATTGAGTGTTACTTTGCACAAACAAATAAAAGTGTATTTTATGCCTCTTCATCAGCCCCAAATTAAAAAACACATTAAAAAAATCTTTTGAGTTTTTAAAGACATTTAACAATCTAACTACTTCAGACATTAGACATATGTAACATTTTTATTTGAAGTTATTTAAGACATTACAAATAACTTTGAAGATTGTTTTGATGTACATTTTCTCTAAATTCATATTTGACATTTTGCCTGATGATAGTTTTTTGAAACTTTGGTCCTAATAATTTGTTTTAATTGTTACACAACACATTAACCCATTTCATAAGCACAAAACATTATCAGTCTCAGTAACAGTAACTGTTATTTGTAAGTGTTAAAACATTCTATAAGGCTTTAGTGTGATTATATGTTCCAGAATCTAACGTTCCATTCACGCATATATACAGTCTACACAGCACATATTTAAAACACACGTGAAACACGTGAGATAATGAGCTATTGCAGTAGGACAGTAGAGGCCGTTTTTTATGGCTGTAGATGTATCTCTGTTTTTTCCCTGCACACACAGTTCGATCCCTCTGCATCCAGCTGTTCAGTACACGTGTACATTTACATTCCTCAGTACTTTTTCCACTGTTACTCCTTGACTCCTCACTTGCTGCTGAAGTTAATTCCTAGGTCCTTCTTTCCTAGCTGCAACACCATACAATCCCACTAAGACATGTCCCTGTATTGCCCATGATTTACATTTATTAAGTAAAGTTAAGCCGGAGGATTTAGAGAAATGTATCTGTCCTCCACAGATCTTTGATATGCAAGAAAAGGAGTCAGATACTTTCTAGGTTTGTTTAGTTTGTTTCACTTTCACCTTTACTTCTGTAAATGACCGGTTCAATAAAGATACATAAAAAACCCCGCTGAGTTCAGAGGACTGAACCACTGTTCACCGCTGTTGTGGGGGATCTGTGGCTCAGAGCCACGTTATGAGGGGTTACGTTACAAATCAGACAAAAAATATTAATGAAAATCTTCATTAATATTGTAGCAGCTATTTTAAATAATTAGACTGACAGCAGAGTTGTTATCTATGTTTATGTTTCTATTTGCCACCTGACACACCTACACACCAACACACACCCACACAATTCAAACCTTTTCCCGCCGACTTACTTTGGCCAAAAGAAGAAGAGATTTGCTGTAAAGAAGAAAAGAAGAAAAATTAAAGTGAGTAATTATTAATTTGATTAATTTCCTGCAAATTCTTTTTGAAAGTCAACGTTCTGTGGGAAACGATGAACAATTTCTTACAATTAATTTAATTACAAAACACACGATGCTCAAGGTTGAAACACTGAAAAGGCAGAAAGGATTTCTGGTGTGTTCAGCAGTGACTTTATCAGTTTGATTTTGGTTTCTAATAAAACACATTCAGCACTTTAGCAAAAGAACGTGTGACGGTGACAGGATACGTAATAAACCAGTACGTGCACAAACACAAATCTCCCAATTTAACAAGTCGCAGTTCAGACAGGCTGTGAAATTTGAAAGCGATGTTGTTTGTTCACATCACATCAATTCCGGTGTTTTTATGCTGATCGGGCTGCAGCAGACCGGCACCGTGGATTTCAGTTTTGTTCCGACTTTGAACGTATCGGACGAAGGCCTCCGTCCTTACTATGTACCCAGAGTTGATCCCTCCGCCTCCTCAGACGGAGCATGTGACGTCATACACTCGGTCGCAGCCAGACTCCAGACAAACATCCTAACGCCCTCTTTAGGACCCTCCCACCTTCACTCAGTAAGTGGATTGTCACACCTGGGGGGAGAAGAGACTGGACCTGATGTACTCAAACGTTGGAGAGACCTGCAGCTCTTCTGCGCTGCTCCCCCTGGGGAGGACGGACCGCAACCTGATCCACCTCCTATCTGTGTACAAGCCCCTGGTTCAAAGGCAGCCCCCCACCACCAAAACAGTGAAAAGATCCCTGCAGGGATGTTTTGAGGCCACAGATTGGAGAAAACTCTGTGAGACACATGGTGCGGACGTTGATGACATCAACTTCTGTGTTGACGTCTGTGTACCAACAAAAACTGTCCACTGCTTCCCCAACAACAGTCCAAGGGTCACCAAAGACATTAAAGTAATCCTAATTTATATTTGTACATGCTTTGACCGTAGGAGCCACAGTAGAGCGACACTGCTGACGTCCTAAACCAAACCGCACTGCAATGTGAGCCACACATGGACAATAACAACAAAACAGCAATGCATTCAATGTGTAACTACAGAAAATAGTTTGGAAGTGTCAGACAGAGACACATTTTTGTTGTGGATAAAGGTCACATCATTATCTCATGCAGTTTCCTATATTTTGGTCCTTGTGTGTGTCAGGGATGACAGGGATTTCGGAGCAAGACTGGAAACAAACGCTGGCCTCCATCATTGAGGAGCTGAATGAGTCACAGTACAATAAGATGCTGGAAATGTTGGCAGAAATCCCCCAAAGCCAGAGGACTGATGTCATCAAACAAAAGATGCCCCAAAAAATCATTGAACACTATGGGGTGTCACAGTCTATCACTGTCATCAGTGACACAATGGAGAAAATTCCAAGGAGGGACCAGAGTGTGCAGGAACTGTTACAACCCTTTGTCCAAAAACTCCAGCAGCTGAGCAACAATCCTAAGGAAGGAAACAAAGGTGAGTTCTGACGTGTATTTAAGCTCTGTAGATGATGTCAGAGCTATGAGCACAAAGGCTTTAATGGTGGATGCAGATTTCTCTGAAACAACACATGGTAGGAAACAGAAAGCTACAGAAAACTACAATTCCAAAGTTGGGAAGATGTGTAAAATGTAAATAAACAAAGATGCAACGATTTGCAAATCTCGTCAACATATTTTATTCACAATACAACATAGACAAGTTACGGATGTTGAATGTGAAACATTTCACCACCAAAATAGCAGCTTATTTTGAATTTGATGGCAGCAACACGCATTTGTTTTAATTTGACTTGGTGCCATTGTGCTAAACAGAGTTTTTGTTTCCGTGTGAATTTACAGGGACAAAGAGGAAACGTGGAACTGAACCAGAGAAGAAGAAAAAACAGCCTGCAGCAGGTAATATGTGGTCTGACTGAGGTGTGTCAGGACGTACGCTCAGCTAACAATTATGCCCATATATTCAATCAATGCAACAAACAACAATGTTTAAAGTTCTGTATGTTATGGCCTGTTATTAATCATTTAATTTTGGAAAACAAATGTTGCTATTCTTAATGACAAATGACTAGTACCGAGCACATGTTTTTGTCAGGGAGCCCGCAGCAGAAATGTATGCAAGTCAATGTTACAGACTGGAATAATGACTCTTTTTTTCTGGCCAGCTAATGCTCAGATAACCTCATGCACTTGCTTCTGTCTTTCAAAACTCAACGTACAGCGAGAATGAACGGAGGAACAGAGCACTCAGCAAAGAAAAACCGTCATTTTAACTGAAGGATGTGCAGCTTAAACATAACTGAGACTGACGGTTTAGTCTGGGAGTCTGTGGCTTGTTCTACTTTGACTTAGTCCACGTTTTCAGTGTATTTGTCGGCATGAATGTTAAAAGATCAACTCCACCTGTGACACAAAGAAGAAATCAGTTTGTGTGAACACATTATTCTTCATTTGCAGGAAAAAAGAAGAAATGTGATCCAGCAAAAGAGAAAAAAAGGTCCACAGCAGGTGGGTAACAGACACCGTACAAAGGCGTCTACTAGCTGCTGAGAATAACTTTCATGGTTGATGCATCATCTGCAGAACTTTCTAAATCATTTAAACTATATTTTCTAATGCATCTTAGACATATTACTTACATACAGTGCAAACAAATAAGAACCTTATTTCTCATAAATGTATTGTGCTCTTAACTTGATAAGAAAGACAAGTTATATTTCAATCATTTTTCAGTACAAGATCAGCTTATCGTGGTGCTGTTGCTCAGCGCTGGTGTAAATCAAAATTCATGTCAACAAATCAGCAGTTCCTCAGGGGGGAGCTTCACCACGTCTGAAGATCTGAACAGACTGTGCTTAAATGTGCATTTACAGGGATGAAAAGGAAACATGGAACTGACCCAGAGAAGAAGAAAAAAAAGCCTGCAGCAGGTAGGTCACAGGCTGTCAGGAGAAATCTGCAGCTGGCGATAACATCCAGTGTAACTGGTGTTTATGAGGACACATCGTTCTCCCTCTCATTTCCCCACCGTCATTTATATAGAAAAACTCAAGTTTACAGTACATCAGGGTTATTTGAGCAGCTACAGAGCATCTAAAGTATCACGGCGTTTAACTTTCAACACCTTTTATGTTACAGCATTATTTCAAAATGCACCAAATTCATTATTTTCCTCAAAATTCTACAGATAATACCCCATAATGACAACATGAAAGAAGTTTGTTTGAAATCCTTGCAAATTTAATAACTAAAAAACAAATCACACAAATACATAAATATAAAGTACATAAATATTCATGGCCTTTGCTTGTAGAAGAAGCTTTAGCACCAATCAGCCTCGTCTTTTTGAGTATGATGCCACAAGCTTGGCACATTTATTTTTGTGCAGTTCCTCCCTTTCTTCTATCAGTACCTCTCAAGCTCCATATGGCTGGATGAGGAGCGTCTGTATATAGACAGGTGCATGCTTTTCTAAATCATGTCCAATAAACTGAATTTCCCACAGGTGGAATCCAGTCAAGCAGTAGAAACCTCTCAACGATAATCAGTGGAAACAGGAGGCACCACAGCTCAATTTTGAGTGTCATGACAAAGGCCATAAATACTTATGTACATGTGATGTTTTTTGTTTGTTTAAAAATATATTTAAAAAACAAACAAACATTGCCATTGTTGGGTATTGTTTTATAGAATTCCATCCATTTTGGAATAAGGCTGTAACATAACAATATGTGGGAAAGGTTAAGCGCTGGGATACTTTCTGGATGCACTGGAAATCTCCGAGATTAGTAATTTAAAAAAAACAAGGATTTTACTTTAATACAAGCGAATTACACCAAGTGGTGAAGAAATGTAAAGACAATTCTAAAAGGATTTTACTTGTTAGGGAAGCTGCCTTTATGGACATAATCACTGAAAAAATAAAGCAGTTATGGGATGTGTATTAGTGAACCTTCATATTTAAATAGATACAGGTACAGTGAATTAAAAAAAAGAAACGTAGATTCAAGTGGGCAACAGTCAGGTTCCGGGTGGACATGAGTTTGATTTGCCAGGTCTGCTGACGAATAAAATTAATTGATAAATTCTGCAGAAACACTGAAGTTTGTTTTTGTCTCTAAAGGTGAAAAGAAAAGCTTCTTCACTGACAAGGTAGGAGCTGTGAACTAGATGTGTGGGGTAAATGCTGTGTTATTCACATTGAGTGTATCCAGTACTCAGAACCCTTCAAGTGTTGCACACTATTGTAATAAATATTTAAACAGTGACTTCATCAATGTTCAACTTGTTTGCTATAGTTCCGGTTTGGGAAGTACACTGATATTTGTCCCTTAAACTGGTAAAGACCCCCACAATAATGTTTAGTAATTAGACACAAATCAGGACAAGAGGGCAGCAAAGACAGAGACATTGGTCAGAACTGGGTACAGAGAAATTCTTCAAATCCCTGCTCCATCGTTAGGAGACCTGAGAACAGGGTGATGGTTCACCTCTCAGTGCAACCGTGACCCAAAGCAAACAGCCAAACAGTATTAGAGCCAGTGTCTGAGTAACCAAGGCCCAGACCTAAACCCACAGAACATCTATGGTGAGACCCCAAGACGACAGAAGCTCATATACTTATGTATTGAATGAAGGGTCTCAATACTTGAAATGTGATATTTCAGTTTCTGCTTTCTAAAAACCTGCATTCACTTTGTCATCAGTGGTCATTGAACGGAGTCTGATGGCAAAATTGATGACATTGTCTCTTAAATGAAAGCTGTTACACAATAGTGTGCAAAACGTGAAGTGCTCTGAATATTTCCTGAAATGTGTTAACTAAAATGTAGAATGTATTATGGGCAATAAACACTACGCAAATAACTTTTACAAGTGGACTTTTTCTAATAATGTTTTCCCTGGAAACTGTCCACTGATGAACTGCTGTTTTCCAGAGAAGAAACACTCAGTCGTGGGTAAGTGTTTTTATTTTCTTGAATTTGTTAATCGTACAGTCCACGATTCTGTCCAAGGAAATGAGACATTATCGCATATACGCTTTCTTTAAATACACTGCATTGTTTGCATCAGTTCTATTAGTAAGGAGCATTTTCCCACTCAAGTAGTTAAGACGTGGGACAAGTGACCGCAGCCTCCATGTTTCAGGGACAGTTAGAACTCTTCACCTTCTCTCTCTGCTCTCGCTTTCTGTCTTTTCAACCATAGTCAAATAAAAGCATGAAAATCCTAAACCCAAAAATGTAAAAAATAAAATACTACAGTTAGCTAATTTATTTTTTTTAATTTAATTTTTTTTGAAGGATGCAAAATGTTTAAGTTTATGTTTACGGTTTATGCTATTTAAAAATATACTAGAAATAATGCCCACAATCTAGAGCTCATGAATCAGTATTTGGATCAAATCAGGTGTAAACAGTAAGAATGTTCCAGCTGTTCAGATCAAGTTGGAGCTTCAGTGATGTTGAGCCTTTAAGTAATTGACACCAGATTTCTGGCATCTGGTCCAACAGCAGCTACTGACTTCAGTTTTCATCATTTGTAACCAAACTTAACAAGATTGAATAAAGCACATCGATTCCAAACTTTCACCCTCTTACTCTATTTACATTGTGTTGCTATTACAAACATCATTTTTGTTCCTTTGTACGCAGAAAAAAAACATCTGTGATCTGAAATCCAGCCGTCAACTTCTTGAAACAGACGGAGTTGTTGGGAAAGTCGTGCAGAAATTTGGGCTGCGCACATACCAAACCAAAGACAACGTAAAAAATCAACTCTTTCCACTTGTGATTGCTGATGCGACAGCCTGCATTAAAATGACAGCGTACGGAAAAAAACACTATAAAGAAATCACGGAAGAGAGGTGCTACTTGTTCAGGAAGATGATAAAAGATGAAAATGGTGTGAAAATTAATACACTGAGCAAAGTGTCAGAGACAACTGCCATTGAAGTCCCTGAAAAGATCATGATAGAAGCTCGGAAACTCATTCAGCCAGAGAGGCCAGTTTGCTCCATTGCAGAAATTAAGGCATTTGTTCATGAGAAAATAGTGAGTGTTGAAGGAACCATTAAAGAGGTAAGTTTCTCTTAAAATATGAACATAAATTCAGAGGAAAGCACATCACTTTTTTGTAACAGCAATGAAAACAATGCTAAATATGAGGCTGCACTAATTATTAGAAGCTAAGGGAAGAGAATTTACCTCAGACATGTCACGACTTTATCTGTAGAAATTCAAGGTTTTATTTTTTACAAGACTTGAATGTTTTCACCCCCTGAGTTTTATTCTTATGCTGTGGATTTGGTTCAGATTGAATCTGTTAAACAGATTAAGATGAAAAAAATTAAGGGGAAAAAGACAAAAAGGCAGGATTTCCAGCTGGAGGATGACACAGGATTCATCAGGATCTGCATGTGGGGCGAAAACACCGAACAATCCAAAGGACTATTAATCGGAGACTCGGTCAAGTTGCTTAACGTGAAAATCAATCGCTACTTTGAAAACATATCACTGAACTCAACATCCTTCACTAGACTTGTCAAGGTACCTGCATCCACACACTGCAGTGGTCTATGGAAGGGTTTTTAAGCATATGTTGAACTTTAAATATTAATGTCAATCTGCCTTTATGCAGGTTCAAAGCACTGGCATCCGGAACGAGAGAATTGAGATCCTGGGAATCGTAAAAGCCAAAAGGACAAACACTCACCTGGAGGTAGATCTTCACGACCGGCTGCACACGTTTGTGGTTTCCTCTAAACTGCTGGCAAAAGCATTTGACTTCAAGTTGGATGCGGATATTAAGAAAAGTCTCCTTGATAAAATGCCTCTCTCAGCCGATGTGCAAATACAAGGGGAAAAGATAAAAGAAATTACAGCTGTTTAAAAGATGTAAAATAATAATTAGTAAGAACAGCAAAGCTTCATTTATAACCTGTAAATTTACAAGTTTTTAAAAATCTCTATACAGATTTTAAATGTGACAACTATAGAAAATTATAGTTCTGATTGTTTTTGTGTGTCTTATTGAAATGGGTGTCGAATAATCAAGCTGAAAATGCATTTTTTGTATCATTTTTAAATATGACTTAATATTTTCCTTTACAGATTAACATGGTTGTAAAAATATGCAGATTTTGCATAACATTTTTATCCCCCCAGTCTAATTGCTGTCATTAAAAACAACGAAAAATAAAAAGGTCCGAGTTATAAGTTGATACCAACTTGTGTCAAAATAATTTTCCCATTACACATCACAAGTCTATGATACATGAATCTCTACATATACTTACTCTGTAGCCAAGATTAAATCCTGACAGCTGGAAATTAACAGTACAGATCATTTTATTTCTACTCGACTTTATTAAAAAATATTACCAAATCATTTGGAAACATGCCACGCGCACACACACACACAGTATCCACCCATGTAAACTACACACACACACACACACACACACATTGTTTAACAGGAGAAATAACAGACATCATATAGAACTTGCTGTTTGTGGAGAAACGGTGAAACTCCTTTAAAATGTGGGAGGGGGAGTTTTGCCAAGCACAACAGTTATTGTGAAGAAACAAAAGAAAAGAAAGTGAAGTCTTTCATTCCAAAAACCTGCATCCAGTTAATGAACGATTAAAGGTAGAGGATAAAAATAACCTGATTTTTGCTGTTTAATTTTCCAAAAATATACAATATTTATATAATTACACGCAGTGAAATCTCTGGTAGGCAGCTGGTTTTGGAAGGAAACTCTTCACTTTACCTCTGGTTACGTTCGCCCACACTTATTCAAACCAAACTGAAAAACAAGAAAACTACAAAAATAGTCAATAAGTCATTTGAGACTTTGCACGTTCACTTCCCCCACAGCAAAAAAAGAAAAACAGAAAAAAAAACCTGTGCACATCAAAGCTGCTTTTCTTTGTTAATATTATGATAAATTGTCTTTATTCACATATTGACAGATGAACAGATGCTGCTGTCACACTACACTAAGTTTATGCCTGTTTGTATTTACTTCAAATAAAACCAAATGTTTGCAGCTAATCAATAATGTGGGTTTACGTTCACAAACACTCAGCGTGACGAGGAAACAAATTCAGTTAACAGGAAAAAAAAAAAAAAGGTTTTAGGAAGCATTTCAAAACAGAACTTTGCCTCATTGTCATGTAATGTTTAGCTGCAGACGAGGTCCATTTAAGTGACCATGTTAAAAGAATTCGTCTTCAAGTTTTTGCTCTATTTGCATCTTAAAACAATTGTCAGAAACATTGGAACCAATCTTTGTTCCTGTTCAGAAAGACTGAGAAGCTTTAACTTCAGAATTTGTACATTTCATTTGTTTTGCTGGGCAGCGTGACATTTTTCCTTCTGCTCCACTGACTTATATTCAATTTGAGCAGAATATTGAGAAAGAAAAATCAATTACCACACTATTGAAACAACAGAGATTCTACATGTACCTCTGATGTAAATTTAGACTTGACTGAGTGGATTTACCCAGCTGATCCCAGTATTTAGTGACTTTCAAACTGAACAGAAATCAGCAGATGCCTGGACTCAAAGGATAAAGTGGGTTCAAATGTCTAAAACTGTTAATTTAATTTTGTTTTTTTGCTCTTATCACTGGTTGCACATATGGAAGAGTTTTCTTTTTAAAATGCTGCCCTGTATCAGACACACACACACACGCACACACGCAGCGGTCAGGAATGACATGTCAAAGGTTTGTGTCCATTTTTCACCAGACAAACTCAAAGCGCAGAAGAAGCTCAGACAGCATCAAAAATGTAACTGATTAAACTCCTGGTTTTCTTTCAGAAACAGTACAAATTGTTTTTTGTGTCCAAATTTGATTATATCTGAGCTGCGAAAAGCTTTTCATGCTTTTATTGATCTAACTCGTCTCCCGTCACGTTGCTGTGCTCTCATTGGCTGACGACGAGCTGTCTCAGGTAGGATTGCGTGAGGCCTCGCAGCTCCTCCAGAGTGTAGTCTTCAGGCATCGGCAGGCGAGTGATGTGCGGCGCCAACTGGGCGAGCGGGATGCTGAGGGAGTCGGACGCAGCGTCACCTTGCTGTAGGCTCAGCACAACTCGCAGGATGTTGGCCACACGCTTTGCCATTTCTGCATGGAGGGGGGAGGAGGGCGGGTGGGGGCAGAGGACTATAAGGTCAGACCGGCAGATTTGTTTTCTGTGAAAGCATCTGTAGGTTTTCATTTAAACCGAACTACAGTTTGAAGGTTTTACACCTGTTAAACCTTCAATATTTTGTTGTCCACTTGTCTTGGACAGTAGCTAAAACTTTGTAACCAATATGTTAAGATGTATGTTGCTGTATTTTTATTTTTTTTTGTCCTTTCGGTTTATCCGGTGAGTTCAGAGTCGCCACAGTGGATCATTGTCCTCATGTTTTTACGCCGGATGTCCTTCCTGACGCAACCCTCCCCAATTTCTACCAGGCTTGGACCAGCACTGCACAGCTGTTAGGGGTTCAGTGTCTTGCCCTGAGACACTTTGACAGCCGGGACCGGGGATCGAACTACTGACCCTGTGGTCCATGGACAATTGCCTTTACCAACTGAGCTACTTGCTGTATGTGGTGTGTAAATACAACATCTGAGCAAACACACAAAAGTCCAAACCACTGGTGGATTTTGAAAACACAGACTAAATAAATACTAAGGAGACTAAAGAAAATCCTTGAAGAAAATCATTAATTGCAGTCTTGTATCAAATCCAGAGTTATAATCTGGAATTTAGAAGGAAACCTAACCTCAGACTTTAACTCTATACTCTCCCCTTGTAGTTCATGTAACCACATGTTACCTGAATCATTTCGATCTTCTTTAAGATCATTAGAAGCTCACGTGCTCTCACCTGACTGGGCGAGTCGGTCTCTGCCTGTGCTGCAGGGCAGCAGCTCGATTCTGCTGCAGAGGGAAGTCACATCAGTGTAGAGACGTTCCAGCTCGTAGCCAGCGTTTTCCATCTGGCAGTGAGGAAAAACCGTTTCCACAATACAATACTTAATACTGAGGTTCATGTATTAGATTCCATTATTTCAAACCTAGTTGTAGTTACTTATCAGATTCACATTAAACAAATATAAATGATTACACACTGAATGCAGGAATGTAATTCAATTAGTTATCAGTACATCAATTAACATCCACTCCACCATTAGGAGCTGCAGCATTTCATGCATCAATAAAACAGTAAGTTCATTATTCTGCATACTAAGTACTTTAGTAATTTTACTTAAGTAGTATTTTAAATGAAAGCCTAGTTTCTTTCAACGTGTCAGCACTTAAATCTCATATATAACATTTTTAGGGTAACAAATATTTTACACCCCATTTTGTGCATCTAACGGCGATAAAAGGTCTTGAACTGTCATGTTTCTCTGAAGGTACCTGCTGGATTTGCTGCAGAGTCTTTATGACTCTGATGTAGTCCAGGTAAACGCTTCCTGCAGTGTCCCAGTCCTGGATGGTGGCGCAGTGTTCAGGGACTGCCAGACCCTCCAGGAACTCCAGCAGGTAGTCATGGTTGTCGTTGATGATGCAGTCTGCAGAAGTACAGAAGGGAGAAAAAGCAGTTTGACAAAAATTACAAACTAAATGTCAACATTTTAAAGAGCTGGTAGGATGAATGAAAAAACATAAAAATCTTTGTGGTGGGATAAGGTGATGATGGGAAGCTGTTCTGTGTTGTTTAATATTTTCCATCTCCCACGTGGAGACTGAGCATTGTTGATGCTCTTCCCACTGTGACATCACACTGGGAATATGTGAGTCCATAACATGAGCCGTACACGTGATCCCAACATTCTGACACGTCCTGCTCGAGGATCAATTGTGCAACTGCACAACATTTACAGTTCACATTCAAAAATCTTTCCAGAATCTCCTGAACTATTCAGCCACACAGACACTGAACTGGCTACCAAGTTGCTCCACAGATGTTTAAAACGAGCTCCCTCCCTCCCAGTACACAATGTTCTCTCTTCCTAACAGCATTATTTGATAGTGTCAAATGGCTGATTGTGCCACTTGAATCTATGACGACACAGAATGTGTGGGAAAAACAGTTGAAACCAGTCAGTCGGTACCTGAGGCCAGGTGCCGAATCAGCAGCCGGTGACACTGGTTCCAGTATCCAGCCCGGTACAGGTGCAGAGCCTCCTGCTGTCTGTCACCATCTCGCCGGGCTCTTGTGGCTTTGGCCTCGTGGATCCACTGCTCTGGGATCAGCAGCCTCTCAGTGAGGAAGTGCTCCCTCTGGACCGACTCCTCCGTCTCCTGCAGGGAGCAGTGAAGAGTCAGCAGCTCCCTCACCGCTCGCTCCCGCTGACTAAAGGTGCAAAGAAAAAAAAAAAGTCACTTTTACTCACTGAGGAACACGTACAATCAAAGATCAAGCAGATTTGCAGAAAGGAGATGTGAACAGACCCCTCGAGTTTTCTTCCATTTTACTTGTTAAAGGTTTAGTGATTGTAAACCCCCCGAGGCAAGATTGTCTGACCTTTGTTTACCAAAATCTTTGACAATTATTTAAGGCATTTTTTGAATGTTACAGAAGTGGGTGTTCTTACAGTTAAATATGTCATGTCTGCATTCTTTTGTCTGTATCCGTCAAATGCACAATTTTATTTTATACATCGAACTTCAGCTGTGGGTTCATTCCCACTAGTTGTATTAATCCACTTGACCATAACCACAGAAATAATGTAATCTGTAAAACAACATTTTCTACTCTCCCAAACACTCTCCCAACATCTGCATTTCATTATTTCCCCATCAATGAACCACTGAAGAAACTAGGCTGCAGGAGTTTGTTTTCTGAAATTTACCATCTTAACAATTTTTATATTATTTACCAGATTCAATAATGATACAGATAACAAATATAGCTGCAGCCCTGTTCAGTGTCCACACATATTCAGCTCCGTTCTCTTTAAACCAGTTTCATTCGTCACATCAAATGATTCATGTCACTGCAGATATTAATTAGGAAATTAATACAGAGGGAATTTGACCTTTCGTTTTTACTAAATGTTTCACTCAAATACACAATTAAACATACATTTCTACAGCTGCCCAATACTACTCACAACCAATTTACCTAACAATTTCTTTTAAAACAAGAGTGATTATTTGTGATCTTGTCTAATAATCACCATAATCAAATACGTAGCCCTAGATTTTACATGAATACGTTTGTGTAAAAATAATAGCAAAACAGAAGTTTGAAATTCAATTCTTCACAACGTAAACTTCTGTGTCATTACTTTAATGTAAGGCTTGTGTGACCAATCTAGTTTCCTGTCCATTGTAAATAAAGCAGTAAACGCACGTGTGGTCGGGGATGTGCAGCAGTATGAAGATGGCCATGTGCCACAGGCCGACACTCTCCAGCTGTGCGGCGTAGCTGGCGTGAAGGAGCCCCTGTCGTGAGGTGCTCAGGTGGGTGTAGTGCAGCGCCTGCAGGACCCCCCACAGGTGCCAGCTCAGACGGTAGTCCAGACGCTCCCAGGTGACTGTCAGAGGGTCTAACAGCTCCTGTAAACTGTAGTGTCTGAAGGACATGCACAGAAAAATGAGGCACTGAAGGGGAATTACACACATTTTTACTCATCATCGTTTCTCCTGAGCCTATGAAAAAAGTACAATGTCTGTTCCTGTTGAATGTTCCCAGGTTCTCAGGCACATCTGAGTGCAGTATAACTGTACTTTAATAACTGGAACCATACAAAGCAAGCTGGAAATCTGTGAAATCTCTTGAATCTTTTTCCAATCAAAATTTTTTTTCAACTCATCAAATCACAAATATGCTGGTTTTGAGTTGCTTAAAGCAACATTTATACTGAGAGTGAGCTAGTTTACCTGTCACTATAGAGTTTGAGCAGATGGAAACAGAGGTCATACAGCGGCCGATTTGACTCTTCCTCATCCTCCATTTCTGGCTGTTCCGTCTCCAGGTATGGAGGCAGGGGGGCACAGGTGTACTTCCCCGCCTCACATGTGCCCTGTAGGACAGACATAAAAATCACCGTGAACGGACAACACTGTTCTCTGTGATGGCAGCTACTGAGGCCTGAGTAGAGAATAGAGCTGTGTACTGGTGAAACTCTTGACGTTTCAATACATATCATGATACAGGGCTTAAAATAAAGTCCATATATACAGTACAGTGTCAAAGACTAATACTGCAAAGTAATTAATTAAAAAGAATAAATGGGAAGTTTAAAAACATGAGCAGTTGTTAGCAGCTCACCTTGAAGGCGGCTTCATATCTGGCGAGGGCGTCACCTACTGATGCCGTCGGAGGCAACACAAACCAGAGGTGGATGGCCACACATCGTTTCCAGTCCAGCTGCGAGCACACATTCACCACCGAGTCAGATGACTGCCACACCTGCAGAGGGAAGGAGGAAATGCTATCAGCATAAAACTACAGACAAAACAAGGTGAAATTATGTCTGGACAATTTAAAGCCGATGCAACTGTATCAAAAGTGGCATTTAAATCACTCAATGTCCTTGTTTCCAGTCAAGTCCACTAACCTGTAGTAGTACATTTTTTACTTCAATTCTTCCTGCATGTTATAAACAAACTGAACGTGTCTTACAGGTTTCCCAGCCAGCAGTGCAAAGATGCGAAGTCGTTCCTCGGGCAGGTAGCAGTCAGTCTGCATGCGGTTCCAGTCGGTGAGCTGAAGGGCCAACAGGTCCCGGCAGTACTGAGAGCCCATGGCCTGAGACAGCAGCAGGGACAGTCGGTGGTCTCCTGGAGACAAAAAGCAGCACGTTAGCTAAGTGCCACACTGTAGTTCTTAATTAAAAGGTTGTTCAACAGGTCTTCTTCAGATTTAAAGAGGAAAATTTAGGGTTTAAATCTTTTACCACCTGTTTGGCTTCTGTACACAATAAACAAATTCCAAACTAACAAGAGTTTTCAATATTCCCTGTGCACCTCACCTTCCTTCTGTGCCAATCGACAAGCCTCACTGATGCGGTTTCCTGTCAGGTAGCTGAATATGGCCTCAGTGTGGCGACCCTTTCCTGCCAAAGCCACCTCCTCTTCCACCCTGCAGGTGGCACCACTGGACAGCCAGGCAGAGAATGTTCGCCTCCTCTGTAGCTGCTGCTCATAGTCACTGGACATTTCCACGTCCAGCTCCTGGTCTGCAGGTCCCAACCGTCCCCACAGGGCCTCACACAGGGTCCAGACCTCAGCCCAATAATCCAGAAGAGCTGGGGGGAAAGAGATTAGAGAGAAGTAAGAAAACTGCTGCTGTTTCTTAAGAAAATGAATACATACAAACGTAGACTATTTTAAATTCATATCAGGTGTAAGATTGTTATCATCTCCAAACATCAAATAAGTATTAAAACTGGCATCGTTACCACAACAGGAAAAGATAAATTATATTGAAAGTAAAGTGAAAGTATCTGCAGAAATTGAGAGAATAGACCCTTCAGCCCTGAGCTGTATGACTTACGGTCATCATCTGTCTGCTTGTCCTTCAGCTCAGTGATCCACTCTGCGTACTCATGTAGCGCTGCCACACCAGGTTGTGGTCGGACCACGGGGCAGGCGGAGGCATCTGTGGTGCTGACAGTGCTGTGCTTCAGACAGATCTCCAGAGGGCGCTGCAGCACCGCCTGGCTCTCTTCATCACTTTCTTCCTCACTGGTTTTCATCGATGGAGGCTCAAGAGCCACCAGCTGCTCCAGCACCACCTTGTAGGGGCTTTCTACCAGTCTGCAGGACAGACGGACAGCTAAAATCTGAGTTACTGGTGTTTGAGTTGTTTACATTTCAGCAAAATACAGACATGCATGGTCATCTGCAGGTCACGTGACATAGGAATAAACACGAGCAATTTGTATGCGACATTTGTAATGCAGGTTTAACAAAAGTTGGCTTTAAAAAGAAAAAAATATTTGGCTGATGTGACCATTATTTTGTCACATGGAATCTTTCCCATGTTCATATGAAGTTGTTTGTGTGTTTCTCTTACGGTTTGCTCCTGACAGGTTTTGGCAGGAAGCTGAAGTCCATTTCTTGATGGTTAAGCTGTTTGGTTGGTAGTAAGCTCAGCTGCTGACCACAGTGTGCCAGAGTCCACCCGGGACCCCACCCCACGCGAAAGGAACGGCCTACAAACAGCCCTGCATCCATCAACAAGCTCCCCTGCAAAAACAAGACAACAGAGAAGTGTGTGTGACATGTCAGGTAAAGAAGCAGCACCTCACTACAAACAGAGCAGAGAATACACTGTACTACAAAGAAAACCTACACTGTATCCACTGTAGGACCTGTTAAGCTCTCAGGGTTAAAAACCTCTTATGACACTGTATCTGGTACAACACGGTGTAAGAAGTAGTCCTGTATGTTGCTTCATAAAGCCAGTGTCATCGGCCAATATCATGCCTCAAAGAAGCTGCCAGTTGTCTGTCGATGTGGGTTTGTATTTGAGCTAATATGTTCAGTTTCTAGTTTCTTTCAGTTTTTATAAAGCAAACCCAGTACGGACCTTCCCTTGAGTGATGGAGTGTTTCAGGGGGACGGGGCCGCCCACCCGCCGGACTCCAACTGTCCTAATCGAAAGCTCTGGACCTCGGGGGGGCAGCAGGAAGGAGGAGGGGCCCGGCCCTGCCCATTGCAGTGACCGGGAGGGTTCAGTCGCTGCCGGAGATGGGCGGGACAAAGGAAGAGGGCCACGGAGAGTGTCGGACAGCTGAGGAATCAAGCCGGAGGTGAAGCGAGCCTGAAGGAGACCTCCCACTGCAGAGAAGTTCACGTTTTATTATCTCATTTCTGGGACAATGTTTTGCCATATAAACACACACTTTAGTTCATATCACAGTACACTGAACAGCTTAGCGTTTGATCTGTTGGTGAGAAGAAACTTCAAAGAAACTATACCTGTGATTATCAGGTATATTAAGTATTTACATTACTAAATGAAAAAATAAATTGCTCAGCAGACCCTCTGATTGATCTCATCTCCCAGCAGCTTGTGAAGTTAGCTTCTTATGGTGGCTGAGATTTGGAGGTCTGGGTTTCTTACCAGAGGGTCGGCTCTGAGCTCCTGACACAGCGAAGTGAGGAGATGAAACATTGCTGGAGATCTTCATCACTCCCTGGTCTTGCAACATGTCACTCTCCTCCTCATCCTCACCAAACAGAGACGCCTTCATTATCTGTCAACAAAACAGGAGAAGAATCAGATGATTTGATGCTTTTACTCTGGCGGGCAGACTGATGAAGTTTTCTAATTCCTGTATGTGATCAGGGACTGTGACTACCTGGAGGGTGTGTGGGTTGATACCCAGAGTTGACGCTATATGGCTCGAAGCAGAGATGCTGTCATGTTCTGCTGAGGTCAAACCTCCAAGCTTCCCAGCCATTGTCGTGTCCATGTCCCCCACCAGCAGGTCACCATCCTCCTCCCCTCCCAGCATGCTGTCTGTCGGGAAGGTCTGGGTTATGTCGGCCATGTCACTGTCCAACTCTGCAAGGCCACCTGGAAGATCCAGGACTACTGCAGACTAAAAGGTATACAGACACACAGGACGAAAGAAAAGAGCTTCGTTATGAGTCAATTAATTAATGAAGGCTTTTGTCTTCAGCCTCAACTCTTCCCGAATCATCATTTCTTCACTCATCAACATTTAAAGACTCGTTTAGGCTTCTATGGTCTCACAGGTCAGTAATGTTGCCTAACAGTGTTGGAGGTAAGTTGATAAACCACTCACTGATGTCTGTTGTCAGTGAATCACTGTTTCAATGTAGAATCACTTTTCTTATTAATCCCCACATTTTAAAAGGTCTCGTGTTACCTTGGAGGAGGTCTTAGTTGAATGAATGCTGTTCTGTAGATTACTATGTTCAAACTGTGAAAAGAGATTTATCTACCGAGGACCCAGGTATCATGGCCCACCTTCACTCCATCACTCAAATGTTAAAAACAAGCTTTCATTCAGGTTAAAATGGTCCCAACCAGCACAGCATTTGAATTTTTATAAGCACAAACTTTACAGACCAAAGATTAAATATGATCTCCATTTACTTTATTTCTGTCATTGATTGCAATTTAAATTTAATACAATTTATGTCACATCTTAAAGCAGACTCATTTCTTTTCTGTTAAAGAGTTTTGCAACCTGATATTTAAATTTATTTTAAAAAAGATGCTGTTTATCCTAAAAAAAAAACAAAACAAAAAAACAAGCTCCACATAAAATATTAAAATGTTAACCGCAGCATTTAATTCTGTTGTGTGAACTGCTAAAGAACACAAACCTTGACATGACCCTCTGAGCAGAGGCCTTATCCTTAACAGTGAAAATAGTACGTTTCTTAAACAAATGAAGATAATTTAATACACTTGCATATTTGTTTTAAAGCTGAAGTGGCAGAATTTTGAGAATTAAAGACATTCAGACTAATAAGTAATAACTGTGCTTCCTCAGAAACGCAAACAAAAAACTAAAATCAACACAATGTGTTTCAGTGTAGCTCTTTACCCTTTGAATAAATATAATACCCAATACCTACTGATGTGACACCACATGACCAAATGTGGGCTTGAAACCCAACTAAACACTGATTGAAAAGGCATTTACATACTCATAAATTCACAAGATTAAAGTGACTCATACTGACAGTTCTGTCGCAGTCAGTTATTGCTGACTATATTCTGACACTCAGCTATTAAAACATAGAAATATAATGAGTGCATCGGATCCACTTCTACCTTTTTCCCACTTTGTACTTCTGTAAAAACATTAAAAACCTGAAGTGCTTTAAGATGGTCTCAATGCGCATTCAGGTCCAAACAGTTCCAAAAAAACCAAACAAAAACAAAAAACTAACTGAATGCTTATGACTTAAATCATATTAAAAAAATTTTTAAATGTTAGTAAAGAAACCGATTCTAGCACAAATGAGCTGTAGAGAAGCAGAGGTTTGACTACATGCTCCTTTAATCATTTCAGGTGTGTCAGTGAGAGTGATAAGTGTGGGGGCACAGGCTGCTCTACCTGAGCCTGTGGCGCCACCTGTTGCTGCTGGGAGGAGGGGAGTTGTTGCTGCAGCTTGGAGGGAGGAAGTGACATCATCGTCTTCAGCTTCTTGGGGTCGGTTTTGGGCGGAGCGTCCTCCTCTTCATCAGAGTCCTGGAGGCCATATTTGGAGAAGTGGGCCACCTGAAAGAAAGGGAGGAGTCAGTTACACCTGAGAAATGCATAATTAAAATCTTAGGTTTGAGGGGGACCAAATTATACCTAATGTAACGGGGCCGGATAGCGTCACACTGGACATTTTTATGTCTAGTGGGGTTTTGTTTGCTCTGGTCTGAATCAGTAGAGCAGTTGGGAAACTTGGTTAATTTTTTTTAAAAACACAAAAAGAAGGTTCTGTTTTGTATCAGTGAATATTATTACTAAATTGGATTTATAGGAGACTTTCTCAAGAGCCAAGGTCATTTTACAGATACAAGTAAAAGCAACACACTTATTTAACAATAGTAGTATAATATAAGAAACCAACATAAAATAAACATTTCTAAAGAAGAAGAATGTTTTGATTATTGATTTTAGGTGGAAACTGAAATTGGGGGCAGCGTGACTAAATGCTCTGGCCCCCATTGAAGGCGGACGAGCTTGTGGTGGGCTGAGGATGAATGTAGGGAGCGTGAGGGTGCGTATAACTGCAGGAGGTCTGACAGGTGTGGGGGTGAGAATGTGAGAAGTAAAATGGTAACGTTAATCCAAAGATGGACTGTGGAGAAGCAGAGTTCTGAACCAGTTGAAGCTTACGGAGGGATTTTTGAGGCAAACCCAACGCACTTCCGTTGTAACAACAAAAAACACATCTGTTTGCTCTGTTTAGACCTGCACAAATTAAATGCACCAAGGAGGAAAATGACCCCGAGAATGATTCAACCAAACTAAACAAAGTATGTTTGAAATGCCTAAGAGGATCCAACTTCTCTGAGAGAGAAATATTCATGAAATCAGACACCTTCAGAGCTGTTTCCACTGCAGGAACCTTTCCCAGGGAAAGGAAGATTTTAAAGAACTTAGTTCCCTTGTGTCAACAGGAGGAAACTTGTATTTGCAGGGCTAAAATTAAGAACCTGGTTTTCTTTAGTGATCTCAGACTCAAAAGAAACGCTGGAGGCTTACTCATTTAAAATCTGTGTGAGCAGCAGTGACTGACCTCGAACACCCAGGATCCGGTCTCAGGTCTGTACTCCAGGAAACGGGCTCCCTGCTTTCGCGAGGCCTTCTCTAAGCGACCCTCATAGTTCATGTCGCTGAGACGCTCGGGGCTCCTGATCTGAGTGCAGGCTGTCTTGTCATTTGGCCAAACACCATCCAGAGTTACCTCAGCCCGTCTAAGAACACACAGACAGGAAGTGAATCAAAAGTGGGCAGCTGGAGGCTAAAACATTTATCCACATTTTAACTATGACAAATATACAGCAGATAAAACAAGGGTTCTCCTGCCCCTCACCTGTTCAGCCCCTCTCCCTCTCCTGGCTTGTTCTTGTCATCCGGATACACAATGACTTCTTTGCGTCTGAAGTGGACGACCTCATCGAGGTTCAGCCCCGTCACGTTGACCTCGCCTGGGAAGAAGATGGAACCGTAACCTGCAAGAGCCAAACAGAGCAAACAGTAAAATGTGTGTCCACAGCTCATCTTTTAACTACATGTGTTTTAAAAAAAAAAAACCTAAGCATCATTAATATTTAGTGTTAAAATTGACAAGAGTTCACTTTACCTTTCCTGCCAACAGTGAAGTTTTCCACAATGCACTCTCCGTTCTCATCCACCATGTCAGCCAGATCCTCAATGGAAGGGATGGTGTAATACCCAACACGGTTCAGGACGATGCCTAACAACAGAAAACAGTCACTCATTGAGACAAAATGTTTTTATTAGATAAGTATAATGTCTGATCGATGGTTGTCTTGTATATTTTCTTCTCTCAATGTTACTAGTCCAGTTAAGGAAACATTTGTGTGCCCATTTCCACTGCAGCAACTGTGTAAAAATATTCAGCCCATTCTACTCCCATTTCCCCTGTATCACACACTGGGCAGCATGATTGCAACAGGATAAATTAAAAGTGTTATTAAAAGTTAAAGAGTATCAAACACAAAAGCATCAGTGTAAATGGTGTAATGTTTTCATCCGTATTCCCCCATCGGTGCCTGTGACAATGACCTTAAGAAGTGCTGCTGTCGACCTTAATAACATCAGTAAAACTGGTAATTTGTCTAAGTGAAGCTTGATTTATAGATGTAAGAGTGATTAAAGTTTAATTCTTATTAGAGAAAGAGTCAAACTTTCCCTGTTAATAAAAACAAAATTAAAGTAGAAAGTACAGTGGTTTTTATACGTACTCTGACGTACTTTGACTTAGAATTTTGCTGCCTTGTACATCACTTGTAAGTCGCTTTGAATAAAAGCATCTGCTAAATGACTAAATGTAAATGTCTATACATCTGTCAAAATAAATTAATTTCAAACCTTTTTTAAATTTAGTCCAACAATATCTTTTAATGAGACAAGTGAAAACTATGTGCAACAAGCTACCACCCAACAAGTACTAGCAGCTCCTGTGACTGGTGCTATGGAAGTAACACAGGAATATTACAGGTCTGCTTTAAAAAAAAAAAAGGGTTTTGTCTTTGACCTGCTGGGTGAGGAGACTGTTGCTCATGCTGCTCCTCCTCTTTCTCCTCCTGCAGAGACTCTTCTCCCAAAGATGCTGACACATCATCACTGCTCAGCTGAGGAAAAAGCAAAGTGAAATGTTAACAATATGACTAAAACTACACAATATATTTGACACTTCATATATAAACCAGCCTGATTATTCACATCAATCATGTTGCTTAGACAGATCTCACAAACCAAGTTTGTTATTCCACTTCCTTGTTGTGATATTTTTATGCCTGTGACTAATTACAAACCTCTCCTGTAAAATGTTTATTCACTAAATACTTTAGGTCCAAGCACAGTATTCATGTGGATGCTAAAGCTCCCATTACGTGTTTTGCGCTTTCGATTCCAATATTAAAACCCATGAAAATGTCCATTTCAGATGATTAGAGATGTGGTTGCTGACCTCCAGGCCATTCCTGGCTGCTTTGTGCATGTTGAGATCATTGATTGTGTCCTGTAGGCTGGTCTGGGTGCGACCCTGTGGGATCGGCTTGGCGATGGGGTTGACGTAGAACTGACTGACTTCAGGGTCATCATCCACACGGCTGCTGGTTCCTGCCAGCTCCCTCAGGTCCTCTTCCACAATGCTGTTGACCAGAGAGCAGAGGAATATTTCACTTACATACAAGCAGCAAAAATTCATCTGAATTAATATTAACTCCAAAGCAGAAATAAATTCTAACCTTGTGTACTGCACTGTACTGTTGAGTTATTTCCTAATATTTTATTTACTATCATTAGAAAACTGTTATCAACAAAAGCTGAATTTCTCTAAAAATGTATTTGTGAGAATGTTTATTACAAGTCTACTACTGGCACTGAACAGAAACTCATGTTATATCCTGGGCTGCGCAGACCACTGCAGGGCCTGTCACCTGCAGCTCACTGTAGCTGTGTGCTTAGTTCATCCCTGCAACAGATCTACTTAATCCAAAGGTCTACAATGTTTTTCTAACTTATAAATGCCTGCAATCTACATTTAAGAAGCAAAGCACAGAGCCATAAGTACAAAGCCATAAATGTTTAGGTGTAAATCCTTCTATCAACAGAGCAGAGGGTCTCAGAAACAATCTGTGGGTGTGTGCTGAGACCTGTGTCCATTTGGCGGATACTCTGATGGGGATGCAAGGTCGTCCGTCTCTTTGTTTATCGGACTGTTGTACTGACTGCTGTTCAGATTCTTCAGAACGAGTTTCTTGATGCTCTTCCTAAGAACAAAACACAAATGGAAGAAAAACTTTGAATGTTGTTTGAATTGCTGTTTGTGACACATTATGATAAGTCAGTTCAACAATATGTTATCCAATTAAACATTTTCCAGTGGAGGTGCTGCAGCAGATTGTAATCTGTATGTTAGATTCACCACAAGATCTCTCAAAGGCAAAATCCTGCAATAAAACCCGTAAAAATCCTAAACACTTTCCAGATATTGTTACTACGGTGACAAAGGCACTGCTGGTTGATTGATACCTGGGTATGAAAGCTCCGTTGGTGAGGGATGGCTCATCGTCATCCAGCCCATCAAACAGCTGCGACTTGGAGGAGCTAGATGAAGTCAGTGCTCTGGGTCGGACTCTGGTTGCAGGTCGGGGAGTTAGCTTGTAGTGGGTGGGCGTGGTCAAAGCCTTCTGGGCTGTGGGATTGGTCGGTTTTAGACGCTATGAAAACACGAGGGAAGATGTTTTAGTTTTGTTGTTTCTAATAGTAAAGCCTTAAGCTATACTTGCAACTTACTCAAAAAACAAACATAAGTTTTTGTGTTAGGTTTGTCAGTATTTGGACCAAGACGCCTGTGATAAACACAATGCATCATATTAAGTAGGTTGACAATGTGTCAGATACAGATTTAGGCAAACCTGTGTCAGCAGTTACACAATGACTGCGTTTACATTCACTTCAGTAACCAGCTCTAAACAGAGAAATGCGCTTTTACGTGTAATAGAGGAACAGAGTTCACATGCACTTAAGAAGCCTGGAAATACAAGCAGCAGAAGAGTAATCACATTTGTTTTCCACTTTTGACTTATTTTTAAAGTACTGTTTTTTAAGTGAAAACCTTCTGAAACCAAAAAAATCTGCAGGGTAAAGTGATTTATTTCCAAGGCATCGCCCCATCACTGATCTCTCCTTACTGAGTCTTTCACCCTGCTGCATGTTCCTGTCAGTACATGACAGTTAACAAATCAGCTTTCCCAAGTCAGCCGATTGTAACCTGGTCACTGAAGTCCATGTAAAGCACTGAATGTCAGGACTCTGACTTTAATGATTATCGCCAACAAAGCTTGAGCACATTTTTTAAAAAAGCAAAGAGAGCAAGCGCCTCAGTAGAAGACACCGAAATTACAACAAAAACAAGCCTATTAAACCAGACAATACAAAACATTAAATGATGCTCATCCATTTCTTTAGTTCTTACTTCCTCTTTCTTCTTGGGGTCTGACAGTGGGTTTCGGAACAGGGGCGAGTCTCCATACGGTGAATACGCTAGAACACTGAGCTGCTGCTGAAGCACAGCCTGCTGGGCAGCTGCTGCATTTGGATCAGTGAGTGCTGAAGGATGAGAGTTACAAAATAAATAAATCATAATTTATAAAAGATAATCCTGTCAGGAGACAGAGGTCAAATATACCACTGATGCTCATGTCTCTAGTTAAAGTGAACCAAAGAGAGCGATTGTTTGAATTAGAGAAGTGTTAATGATGAAGGCATGTTTTTGGAATGCGTTGAATTAAAGCCCCTTTTACTTCAGTGAGGAAGGGAAGACCAACATACACAAAACAGACTCAGTTCATCCTACTCCCTTTGTCCCACACACTAAGTTAGTGGGCTACAGATACATGTTAGCTGATGTCTGCATGAAGTGACCCACATTTCTTTGGAGGTTGCATTAGCAAAGTAAAATCAAGACCTCCTCAAACACAGCTCGGGGGCTTTTCTAAAATGCTGGAGGACATGTACAGCGTTACCCAACACAACAGCTTTTCCTGCCATGCAGTTCTAAACAGACAACATGAGTTTTTTTTTTTTTTTTTTTTTTAACTCCAGTGATGTCTTACTCGCCGATATCTGGGCTTTGCTTCACCCGAGGCCATTTTCACTACAGTTAGCGCCACTGCAGTTAAACTCTAGATGCAGGGTTTTGTCACAGCTTTTGCAATTTAAAAACTGAGACGTGGCTTCTTACCAACGGGCTGCTGTGCAGCTCCAAATCCCAGCGTGTTGGTTCCACTGTTGAACCCAGTAGTTCCAAATGTTCCCATTGTTCCCAGCGTGGTTCCCAGCTTGTTCTGGTTATTCCCAAACAGAGAAGGCTGCCCTGGGCCCACTGCTGAACACACAGCATTGTATTAATACACTTGGGGAAATGGCATTCATGGGGAAGGTTATAAGTTATATAAAGCTTGTGGTGATAAGTGGACTGACAGGAAATCAACAATTCTAATAATCAAGTAAAAAAATAAAGAACACCATTAAAATGCGTGTTTATCTTTTCGGTGAAAATTTGCTTAAAGAGTTTGCTCAAATCCAGTGGAGCTTGGAGTTGTTCTTAGTAATTATCAAAGAAAAACACCATTTACCAAGTTGGTAAACCTGCTGACCAGGCTGTAGGACACTGCTCACAGTTCACTGTGTCAACACAGCTTTCTTCAATCATTCTCATGACAAGAAGCTACAGCTGCAAAGTGTATGAACACTGGGACTAAATCATTTTGGGCTGATATTTTTCATCATTTATTCCAATCTGTTAATTCAATTGATTAGTAACTGATTATCTGAATAGAGAAAAAGGTCATTACCTTCCTACAGTTGAAGTATGTAAACACCTTGTTTTGGCTAATCCAACAGCACACATACATATTAAATGAGCATGTATTCAATAACTCCTCAGGGTTCCTGGTTTACCTGTTCCAAAACCAGTTCCCAATCCAGTCCCCAGACCTCCAGTGGCTGGCTTGCTTCCAAACAGACCCCCTCCAGCAGGGTTTGCACCAAAACCTGGACCAAAGGAGAAACAAGTAACAATTAGCAACGATTTAAAGATGTGTGATGCATCAATTGCTAGATTTACATAGAGCATTAAATTAATGTTAATGTTGGACAAACTATTTCCTAGATCAATAAGTCAATCTAAACACTGGTGGACCTACCAAAGGTTGAGGTGTTGGTTCCGGTTCCCAATGTCAGGGCAGGCTTGTTGCCAAACAGCCCGGTGCCTGTGCCAAAGGAAGGCGCGCTGGTGGTGGTGGTGCCAAACCCGGCCGTCTTATTACCGAACAAACTCTGCTGTTAGCATTCAACACACAGTAGGATTAAAACACATTCACAGCGACTTGTCAGTTCAAAGTTCAATAAACTGTTGGTTTTCTTACATTCCAGTCAATCAGTAGAATTGAGTTACTGTCAACTGGGATTTTTTTTTTGTTTTAAATTGTTTGTCTGTCCTTCATGCTGCCTCTTGGCCAGGTCGTTATTGTAAATGAGAGTTTGTTCTTAATTAACTCCCCTGGTTAAACAAAAAATTCATTTACTGCTAAAAATCACTACCAGCATTTACACCTTTAAAAAAATGTGTAGGTTTCAAATCGACTTAAACTTTACATATATCCTCCTCTGGGAACTGTCATTGAAGATTAGAGTTTACAAATTAAACAACACAGTGCTGAGAAAACATTATTGTTACATTACATTATATATATATTTTATAACATGAAATCCAACTGAACCATGACTGTTTATTAGATGTGTCAATTGACCCATTTCAGGTCATATTGTATAATATCAATAACTAATCATTAGAATTAAGTTAATTGAAGTTCTACAAAAGCTCTTCTGGATAAGATACACTGTTCAGCAGTACCTGAAGTCTGTCACCATGTGCAGTAGTGAACACATTATTAAAGACATACCCAAATCTGCTCCTATTGACTGACTGAATTATCGTCATCATCTCATTAGCCAGCTGACTGGGACCCTGAATATGACCCATTTTAAACCGTTCCAGGTTAATTTTGTACCTGTGTGCCAACGTTTCCAAAACCGGCGTTGGGCTGCCCGAACAGCCCAGTGCCTGTCCCAAAGCCAGTGGCAGTGCTGGTCTGAGCCGTGCCGAACAGCCCCCCTGACTGAGATGGGGTGTTCCCAAACAAACCCTGAAACACAGGCAACAACAGGTCTGAGCCTACATCAGGTACTTGCCTACAGAAATGTAAGCAAACAAAGTGGTTGTGAACAAAGCTGGAAAACCAAATATTTGATACCATGCTGCTGGTGTTAGCCTGTCCCATTGTGTTGGTGTTGCCGAAGGAGAAGCCAGCGCTTTGTGCAGTGGTGGGCTGACCAAACGGCTTGAAGAGGTTGCTGGCTTGTTGCGGGTTCTGCTGATTGAACAGGCCACCTGTGGTAGTACTGAAACCACCTGTAGCTGATACAGAAAGTACAAATACAGTGAGGTGCCTGACAACAGGTCTAACTTTCAAACGATTTGTGCAAAAGAGACCGTGACTCTGCCCATAATGTCTGTCCGACACATGACCAGTTTCTGCTGTTGTTGGCACTTACTTGGTCCAAAAGTGCTCTTGTTCTGTCCGAATGAAAAGCTGGTGTTGGGGGCCGCAGAGCCGAAAAGGCCAGTGGCAGCACTGGATGTTGGTGTGGCTGAACTGAACAAGCCACCTGTCCCTGCAGCCATTGGGTTGGCTGGACCCTTTCTGCCTGCCTGGTAGTCCTCAAGTCTCAACTCCTGCAGCAAAACAAGAGAAAAGGAAACTTTTTTTTGAGAAACATTTTTTTATTTAATCTTTTAAAGAAATAAAATTAAAAAAAATCTGTTTCTCCACTGATTCCTAAACATTTGAACTCCCCTGACTGAAGGTTTGTTTTCCTCTGAAACCTTTGTCAGTTTTCCTTTTGATGCATATGGTGTCAACAACGTATACAAATTAAATTTTAATATTATCCTTCCCTGAGATTTCAAAAGCTTTAGCCCATTTTATTATTACTGACCATGTGTAATTTGTTATTCCTCCAGAAAAGCAAATACAACCAGAGCCAAATAATGAGATGAAAACATAGACAGGGCAGACCGGGACATCAGAATCCCTAAAAGTAGCAGCTCCCCTCAGCCCACAAACTCACCTCCAGGGATTTGTTCTCATACTCCTTCATGGCTGTGATACACTGGTGTTTGGTGTTTATGCTTGTTGTCACGCCTGCTTTCACCATTGTGTCACTTCCTGTTGGAGGCTGGGGAGGCAGAATGAGTTTAACACATTTTCAAATGCCCATGATACTGCGGCTAATGAGATGAAGTAGAAAAGCCTCAAATCCTTACATTTACAAAGACGGAACCATTAAATATTTTACAGTTTAACCCTTAAAAAGGCAAAGTTACAACTACTGTACATAAACTTAATTTGTGGTTTGAAGACATACAGAACGTACTCAACAAGTTAACAACTGACACAGATGTACTCACATTGAATTTTACGGTTGTTCCTGGTTGCTGAGTGGCAGAGAACCCTGAACCTCCAAACAAGGAGTTTGCTCCACCAAATGGGTTGGAGGTAGTGTTGGTGGACCCAAACAGCCCACCGCTGCTGGTGCTCGTCCCGAAAGCTGAGGGACACAACAGGAGTCAGACAGCTTTACAGTATTGAGACATTTTATGAGTCAAACTCAGGACTGGAGATGGAGCCGCTTGAAATGGGAGTGAAGAATTATCATTCATCATTGTTTGACAGAATCTTAAATTTGCCACATTTATGGCTATTCTGCATTTTGTGCTTTTATTTTATTCATAGTTTGTGTACTGCCTGTGTGTGAAAGATTTTTAATATCACATGAAATTGTCATAAGCCGAAACAGCAGCCAAAGGTCCCCACTGGACACATAAACCAGGAATTCTCTAACTCATTAGACAATTGTGAGAAATTGTACACTACTCGGGTGAGATATGGAAGGTTCTCACTTCCAAAGGATGTAGGTTTGTTGGCACCAAAAGCATTGTTCTGTTGAGAGAAGAGTCCACCGCTGGTTCCTGTGCCAGTGTTGCCAAACAAGCTGGTGGAAGTGCCGCTTGCTGTACCAAAACCGAAGCCAGTGTTGGTGGAGGAAGTGGCCGGTTGGCTGAATGTACTAGAGCCAAACAAACCACCTGAAGGAAAACAGAAGGAACAAATTAGTTTATCCTCATCCTCATTATTTTTTGTAGATAGTTTGGTTAATCATACCTTCAGGCATCTAGGCAAATCAACATATTTTACATAAAACAGGTAAAAAAACAACTTAAGAGAATATTCAAAAACACACAAGGCAATGTAAAAAAGAAACAATATTTGTTTTTAATTTGGGGTTGAGAAGGAAATATACAACTTCTTTACAGGTACAACACAAGATATGAATAAAGATATGTGAAGTATACAAATAAGTTTTATCTCTGGAGACAGTGGGCAGAGCTGCCCCACTTGATCTCTGATTACAGAGGGTTCAAAACATAGCTACAGATAAGAAACTGCTACTCTTGCTGCGTGAATCAATAAAAAGATTTTGTATTTTGAGCATCGGCAAACATCTCAGCAGGCGAAATCCTGTCATTGCAGAATGAAGGGTTCAGAATATAAAATACTAATTAAAATAATGAGTCTGACAAACCAGGTTTATTCTGTGTGGAACCAAACAATCCTCCAGTATTGGTGGTTGTCCCAAACGCAGATGTTCCAAAGCCTCCTGTTGCCCCAAAGCCTGTGTCTACAGTCATGCAGAGTGATGCATTAAATCACCTCATTAAACTTCAATCACTTCAAAAAAAAAAGCTAAAATACTGCATGCTTTAAAAAAGGAATAGCCCTTAGAAAAGATTCTGATTTTAACTGCATTTCAATACAACCTCATAGTAAAAAAAAATATGAGGGGAATACTTTCAGATCATTCAACAGATTTAACCACTATGAATGTATATACACAAATCATACATACACATGGAAAATGGGACTTTGTTATACACTTGACTTTAAGAACCAACAAGCGCTGTAGGTTTGAATCCCAAACTTTAAAAACTTACTCTGCTGTCCAAAGTTCGACGCGGTGCCAAACCCTCCCGTCCCTCCACCGAAGGGAGTACCAAATGACTTGTTGAACATCTTGCGCTGCTAGCAGAGCCACATAAGTCTTCTGTTGGTAGAGAAGTGAGAAAATGCTCTTTGTGAACTTTTTAAACAGCTGTGTTCTTGCAAAAACAGCTTGTCTGATTATATTCTTTAAAACAATTGCATCCCTGCGTGAAAATATCAACTGGTAGAAAGTGACAGCAGTCAAACTGCCACATCAAATCAAGATTTTAATGCTGCATAGTTTACAACCAGTCTCTTTATGAACCCCATAATATAACCACAACCAAAATCTCAATAGAATAAACTTGCAATGAATAATTTAGGTTGTCAATTAAAAGGTACTGCAGAGAAAAGAACCGTACTAAACAAACATGAAATTCAAATTCATATATTCCATTACCAGCGCACCAAACTTAGCTCCAAGTCATTTCGCCCATTCTTTTAGGCCTAAGAAGCACCGAACAGCTGAACATGTGCACCACATTTATGAAAACTCACACTTTGAGCAGGTTACTTTGCACACAACATAACGTTCTTTACTGCAGAAGACATTAGCAGACCCTCACTCCACGTGCAGCTAACAGGGTCGTTCACCTAGTCAGTCATTGTATAATACAATATTAAGGTCAGTCGCAGCCAGTTATACCGTGTTTAAACCGGTTGAGAACCAAGTGTGACTATGAGTTAGTCAGATGAGACTAGGAATAAACCGAAAATCAACACAAGTTACGTTGCTGACATGCTAGCAGACTGATATCCGCTTCAGCTAAAACATTTGCTTAGTGATCTCCCAACACTAACCAGGCTATGGAAAAGCCAAATTTCCTTCGCTAAGGGGAAATGTCCCATTTTAAGTTCACTTTAACGCTCCCTTATAGTTGGACATTTGCCGTATTTTAACGTGCGTAAAGCTAATGTTAGCAAGCCAACCTAGCACTCCCGCTAACCGCTGCTACGTAAACGATAGCAAAACAACAGCAACACAGACTAATAATTCTTATTTGAGTAAATACCCTTAACAACCCTTAGACGGATGCTCAGGTTCCTTTCTGGTCGTCCACCCACGAAATCTAAGCTCTGGAGTGTTGAGAAAAGGAAGTGTTTAATTAAACATCGGCAAAGCCGAACAGCTTTTTGTCAACGAGGAGGGAAAACTGTCGACCAGCGAACGTCCTTACGCACTTTCATACGTCAAGACGGAGCACGCCTAAGTTCTTCTTCTGTGGTTTTATTTGCGGTTGGCAGCCATCGTATGGGCGCATTACCGCCACCTACTGGAGCGTGGATCAGTAGAAGTTAGGAAAAATATGTCTTTATTATCTCCGTCTCCTTTCAGAATTTCATCAAACACAACATCATTTCCATGACGGTCTTCCTAACAGTGGCTTACAGTTCTTCAATCTTTCTACTGTGTCTACTAGACTCACACAGTACATGCTTAACTGTTTTTGGTTAATAGCAGTGTGTGCTTGCCTGCTCTGAAGTGTATGTGACCTTTCCAGAATGGAGTCATTACCGGTCTCTGGTACCTGCCCCGTGTTCCACATGTTTGTGTATAATGCAAAGATGCTGTCCTGTGGCATAGATTTCCCATTATTTTTCATGTGCTTCGGTTCACAGTGGCTGGAGTCTATCCCAGCTGTACTGTACTGAGAGGCGGGGTCCACTCTGGGCAGGTCTCTAGTCTGTCTCAGGCCATTCACACTCAAATTTACACCTACAGGCAATTTACAGTCACCAATGAGCCTAACATATATGTGTTTGGACTGTGGGAGGAAACAGGAGCACCTAGGCATTATTAACAATTTACCATTACAAAAAATATCGCTTATCAAAAAAATATCACTTATCAAAAAGTGGCTTCAGAAAGTACTTAGGGCTATTAATTCCATGCACTTTTTATTGTGAAGAAGATTTAACCTTTCTTTTTGCCAACCAATGTAGAAACAGAATGAATGCATTATGCTGAGAAAAAAACTTTTCGGACACTGCAGGTTGTACAGACTTCAGTGAGGTAAATCTGCTATAAAGACAGATGCATGTTTTTAATTTGCATTATGTGCAAATACAAAATTGAAAATGTGTATTTCTTGAGTTACTTAGTTTGACTTTTTAAAAACAGTCTACATGCTGCATATGTTGCATTTTTTGTGCTACTCCACTGTTTTGTACCCAAGTAAATTTTTTAAGTGTAGACAAAAGCTTCATAATGATACTTTATACCAAGAAACACTGAGTTGCATAGTGGTGAAACGTAATCTGTGTACTGAAAAAGCTGCCTGAACGAGCAGCGAATCCAGCTATTCATCTATTTTAATACCATGAACACATGCAACGATGTGAAAACCAAAACCAATGCAATGTATGGATATCATATAACATCAATATGCTCACAATCTAGCTTTAACCCTTTCAAAAATAATGCACTTATAAGTACTTGTAAGCCAAGAAATGTTTACAAATCTACAGTTGAACACTTCCCTTCTGAAATGACGAGTCATCGTTAGCTAAATTTTGAAATGTGTTAATTTGTTTCTTGTTCTGTTGCTGGATACATTAACTTATAATAAATGGTCTGTATGTATATACCTATTTTATACGTTATCACTGTCCAAAGCCCCTTTATACTCAAACACAGATGAGGGAGTCTTGCTTTCACATGTAACAGGAGGAATCAGGAATGAAACCACCAATCCTGTAACTGGAATATTCTACCTCCTGAGCCATAGTGGCTTCTTTCATGAAGGTCAGTCTGAGGACAGTAAGAATTTGTTAATACTCTCCACATATGTTAGGATGAGATCTCAGCCTTTGCTGTGATGCCAGAGTTTCAATCAACAGCACAGATGATACGCAAGTATGGACCTGATGGCCTGATCTTTGAGCCCGTAGACGAGAGCACTGGGACACGTGGGGAGCATAGTAAGAAACACATATAAAACACACTGGGTGTGCACGAGTATCGCATATCTCTCCACAGACATTACCACCAGAGATAGATAGAGGGGACATTTCGTTAGTGGGATCAGCGAGCGTGACCAGGACAAACACGCAGGGTACGTTAGAATTTTCCAACATGAAGCCAGTAAGTACAGTGACTGTCTCACTGCCATCTGCACAGTGTCTGCAAAAAGGAGGTGAAACGGAGGAATGTAACAGGATTCACACCACAGCAGTTTGCTCCTCAAGGTGAACAGCATGGTCCCATTAATGAAGATGAATATACAGCCCAGCACTGTAATCAAAGCAGAAAGACGTATTCTTTCCATTAACCCCAGTGCAGTTATGTTGGCCTTAGACTGAGCAGGACGGGGGATGTCAGAAACATTGGACATGTCAAATAGTAACCTCTTAAAGCTGTAGCACAAAAGCCCAATAATTCCCTGCCTATTTGTTTTCTACGGACCTTAACAAGCTTGTAGGCCTGTTTTCCTACCAATTTCCCAGGGCAGCTTGTCTCTACTCACAGCCTCTTTGTAAGCTTTATCCTCTACTGCGTTGACGTGACAACATCAAAATACGTCACATTTCTGGAAGCCTGTGGTAAAACCTGTGTCAGACTTGTGCTGCTTGTCTTGATGATTCTAAAATGAGCAGGTGAATTGGTAACAGGTATCATGAATGGGTACAAAAGGAGCATCTACAAGGTTCAGTCTTTGTAAAGATGGGTCATGGTTCACCACTTTATGCCAAACTTCAATTGACTAGAACATGATCCAAAATTGATTAAGGTTGAACAAGGTCACTGCAGAGAAAATTTTGAGGCCACGTTCAAAAGTGATGAAGGTTAAGGAGGAAATTCTCAAGTGAGAAAAACAGCTTGAGGCAGAAAAGAGTGGAACCTTAAGGAAGCACAAACAAAACACATTAATCATCTAATAATACGTATTTCAGGAGAGTAATCCTTACTTAATTTAAAGGATTTCTGTCCTTATTTCAGTTTATTTTCAACTTAAAAGATAAATTTGATCATCCGATGATTGGTCTATTCTTAAATTGATCATAAATTAAAGTAATATAAATTGAAATAATATAAATTTTAAAGAGAATAAAAATGTGATGTTCATAAACAACATAAAACATAACATAATATCCACATGGAATATGTTGGTGCTTCTTTCTCTAGTAAAATCACTTAGTTTAGGTAGTTTTTTTCTTTTAACAACCTTCGTAGCCATGTTTGATCAACCACAACTAGGTTAAGTGATATTATAAATGACATCTAATAAAAAAAAAAACAATTCAGTGAGACACACTGAAGTTAGTAGCTATAGTTATATTTCGGTTAGTGTGTTGTGGTCAGCACATACTGAAAAGTCCAAGAAAGAAAAACCGGTGAACTGATGACACGGTCATGAGCAGCCAAGGCTTAGTGATTCACATGGCCAATTTATTCTGATCCAGTTAAAGAGCTGCTGAAAAGGAAAGTGATGCACTGCATTTATAGTAAGACAAGACAAAACCAGAGCATAATTGCACAATGGAAGGCAGCACGATACTTGTTTTGTGTTGATTATAATTTGCAAAAGCCAAAAATCCTAATTGAAAAAAACAAAAACAACAAAATGTGATTAATTACATCACCAGAGAAGATAATCACAGCAGAGTGATATGTTGGATTTTAATAACCAACTAGTTAACTATATGATTTTAATTGGTTTGATTATTGTACAACACACCCTGTACATTCAACAATCCATTTTGCCCATATTAACCCGGAAAAAGGTTTTACTTGGTGTAACCACTCATATTATTACAGGCCTTTAAGAGATTTCTCAAAAAAATGCTTCAAGTGTTGTGGGACAAAGTTCACAGTCATTTGTGCAAAAATATATGAATTAGTTTATCTGAAGATATTAAAAAGCTTCAGCTGTTCAAATGTGTCGCAATAAGTATAAATGTATATCTTCCAAAGTTGCAGCTTTAGTTTCTTGTTTTTGCCACTTTTCTTTTACTGCAAACCAACAGGAAAACACCGTTAAAGGAAACACAGTGATTGAAATTTGGACTAAAAACACTTTAATTTTGGAAAATAGATTGATTATTACACAAAGTTTGTCTTAGCTTAAGATCCACATTTCAATATTGTTTTGCCCAAAACAAGGACTTTGAATTTTTCACTTCCACTGAAAGGCCTTAAACAGGACTAACGATTAAAGCAACTAAGACCTATGACTGTGGTGCAGGAAGGTAGAGCGGTTGTTCACCAGTCTCGCAGTTGTTGGTTCAATCCCCGGCTCCTCTGGTCACATGTCACAGTGTCCTTGAGCAAGACACTGAAAATGCTGACCTTGCTGCTCCCGGTGAGTGTGGGCCAACTGTATAGCAGCTCCCCCATCAGTGTGTGTGTGCGAATGTATAATGCAAAGCAGTGTAAAGCGCTTTGAGAGCCAATAGGTAGAAAAGTGCTGTATAAGTGCAGAACATTTAGCTATTTCTGTGTCCAAATTGATTTTTGTGTTAGAAAACGCTTAAAAAATGTGAACCCATCCTTTAAGGCACCACAGCTGCCTTGGTTGAATCTGTCATTGTTGCAGGATTTTCCCTATGTGTTACTATCTCAATCACTACACCCCGATTAGGTGTAGGTGGAGACAATAGGGAGCTTCAGCTGACGACAGAGATAGTACATGAGGATCGGTCTGATGGTCTGATCCCTAACACCATAAATAAGGGAACTCAAACATCTAGGGAAGATGCAAAAACACATATAAAAAAATATGTGTACACGCACTAGTACTATCCTTGTTACAACTGTTGAAAGAGCTGTAAGCACAGGGTTCAGAATTGTTGAGAAGAGAGTGAGGCCCAGTTGTACTAGATGCAGCAGCAGTGTGTTACGAGCCTTTTGTGCTGAAGCTTCGTCTGTAAATGCTGACCTTGCTGCTATCATCACACCGATAAAGGAGGACGTGATCACCACACCAGCTGATATGAACAAGAAACAGGTGTAGGCTTTGTTATAGTGATTAGACACAGAATCGAGAAACATAGCCAAATCAGAGCAAAACTCTTTCATCTGCAGGTTCTCCAAGTGTTTAAATGGAAATCGTAAAAGTAGAAGAACTCGAGTGAAGACGTTTAGTGAACTGAAGGCCCAAACTACAAGGACTGCAACACCTGCGTTCCTGACGGTGATGATGGCAGCATGTCTCAGTGGGTAGCACACAGCCACGTATCTCTCTAGAGACATCACCACGAGTGTGAGAGGAGAGACATCGTTGGTGAGGACAGCAAGCATATTGAGAACACCACACACAGGGTATGTCAGTGTTGTCCTACATGCAGCAATTAAATACAGTAAATGGCATAGTGCCATCTGCACGGTATCTGCAAAAAGGAGGTTAAAAAGGAGGATGTAACGGGAGGTGTCACAAAATGCAGCTTTACTCCTTAAGGTGAACAGCATGACTCCGTTAATGAAGAGAAGCACACAGCAAAGCAGCGTAGCCAGAGTACAAAGCAGGACTCTTTCCGTTAACCCCTGAAACTCCTGTTCACTAGTGACATTAGTCTGAGACTGACTTGCATTTGACATTTTAGAGAAGCAATCCGATCGTTAATGTCATTGGAAAACACAACAAATTGCTTTCAGTTTAAATTCCAACAACAATCAAGACGCAACCTTGGCAGTAAACACACATTTCCTCTGTAGACAGTTGGCCAGTTTCCATGTGAGCAGAGCTGGTCTGCAGGCTTTGCGTTAACTCACAGACAGTATATCAGCTCTGTCACATGTCGTCACATCATCACATCACATGTCTGCATGGTTAACACACTCTGATTACATCACCTCTACTCCAACACTAATTTACCCCAAACACCTTTGTCAAGTTCTATAACTGACACAAAACTACAACAGCAACAGGAGGCTAGATTTCAGTGAAGACTAAAATCTTTTTTACCAATTTCTTTGTGTGAAAACCTCAAACACAATCTCAAATATTTTACTCAGATGTTGATGAAGAATATCCAATAAGCCACTTCTGCTCCTCCCTAGGTCAGAAGTGGGGTAAATTTATCTTTGTCTACTGATATTCTTCTAATTATTACACAAATAACAACTCATTTTATGTTTCTCAATATTTAACAACACTAAATCATTTCCATAGCAAACACTAAATGAACTTAATAGTCACTGAGGGTGTTTTCACACACAGGCCTCTGTAAACTCTGTCCCCTCAGTGGATCAATAGGTAGACAAAGACAAAACGGATTGAGTTCAAAATAAACCAAATGCCCTTTTAAACATTTAGATGTACATGAGTCCATTTCGTATTCGAGCAGGTTTGAAAGGTGCAGTTTGAATAAATTTTTTATTACATTAAAAAGTTTCAATAAAACTCATAATGATCTGCTGTGGTGACCCTGAACTCACAGGATGAGCTGAAAGGACAAAAACATTAAATATAAAATCATTGTCTGTTGCAGCTTAAAATTGTCGAGTAAATCTTCAACGTACACGTTGGGGGATGAAGCGCATTAAAGAGTGAACTTAACTTTACTAATCTACTTTGGACTTGTTTGTTTTGTTAAACTTTGTCATAGTTTCTCCACCACACAAGTAGAGAATCCCAGTAATAAATCCCCACAGGACAAACTCATCACGTCAATATTTACAGAAGCCATTAATTAGCAGTGGTTTGAATATTAAACGTGTCTAAATAAAATATCAAGAGACTAGGTCTGATGGGAAGGACGGTCTCCGACAACCCACAGTCTGTTCCACAGCTGAAGCAGAACAGTGGCAAAACAATGTTTTCACTGAAGAAAAAAAACTACGGCACAGACACGAACTAAAATGTTGTTCGCACAAGTGAAATTAACTCAAGAAAGTTGTGTTTGGGTCTGTGGCCATTAGGACCTTGGAGTTTCAAAACTAAGCTCTTGTAAGAAACCTGTAAACTGTAGATATTCTATAAGGTTATTTGGTAATACGGGGGTCAAAGAATAGTATCAATCGCTTGTAATTACATTTTTTTATAGGGGTGTTTTTTAATTGAAAATCACTTATTTAAAAACAATACATACTGTATAAGATAATTTTATGACATGAATAGGTACTGAATAACTTTCACCAATCTGGCCTTAATCAGTTATGTCAAAACTAAAGTAGGTGGGAAAAGCATGTTTGGCCAAACATGCTGTAGGGTTCTGGAGACGGGAGAGATCTTTTTTTTTAGAATTCTTCAATTCAGTAAAAAAGAACTTTCTTGAAAGTGAAATAAATGAAGTTAAACATACAAAACAGTCTCATTTGAAGTTAGTGGACACTAACTTGCTTATTAAAGCCCAGATACAACATTCAGCATTTTTAGGTTCATCACAAGTGTAATTATCAGGGCCATTTCAGACGTGTGATATTTGATCAGTAACATCAAATCTTTACTAAAACGCCTTTTATATGTTGGGGTTAAACACCTGTCATCACACAAAGTGGTTAAGTTCAGCTTAACTTTTACCAACACTGACCTTTGACCTCTTTACTTTTTATTAATCGCTGTAAGTGTTTTGCCATGATTTCCATAATCAGTACCATTTTAAACATAGTTTTCTTAGTGGAGTACTTTTACTTTTGTACTAGTTTTCTTAGTACTTTAAGATTTTAAGTGGTGCATGTAGTGGAGATTCTATTTAGACTAACACGTGTACTTGTACTTGAGTAAAGAGTTTTGTGTAGTTCTTCCCACTCTGCACACAGTGTATCACATGATGCTTTGTATGAGGCTGTGTAGCTGCACACTGCTCTGAGAGGCCATGCTGATCCTGGTCCTGCACAAAATTATGAAGCCCACTGCGTAATGGAACTATTTGGTGTATATGCCAATATATTCATATGAACAGGTCAGTGCAGACGTACTGATGATGAGGATGATTCAAAATAAACACAAAACAATAAGAAATGATGGAATGGACTATGATTCTAATTAACAGAGAAAGGAACCCTCACTTGTCCAGTGTAATTATAAGGGGCTTCATAGAAGCAGAATTACACAAGGACGGTCTTTGACCTTAAACTTCATGGGTTGGAGGTCCTAGCAGTCACGTATGACATATTTTTATGAATTGTTTAATTAGAGCAAAAGTAGTATATGAGCCGGTTCCACATTGTTTCTGAGATCACTCTGGAACACTACCATGTATTTTTGTAGTCCCCACAACTCTACTGTAACAGAATAGAGTAACATTTTCCCAATTTACTTTTATTCACATCTTATCAATAGTTTAAGCAACTTGAGATTTGAATGAGATTCTGATGTATTGGGAGATGAAGTAGCTCATGAAAAATGCATGTGCTGAATTTAGCAGGATTTTTATTTCACTGTGTTGAGTGGTTTACTCAACATGCAGGTGAATACAAGTATCACATCAGGCAAAACATCCATATTTAATACTGATGGATTCTGGATCAGTGCTAAAAAAGGACAACTCCAATGACAATAACCCAACTTACTGAAACACATAAATTTAAATATTTACGACTGAAAAAAGCTTTTGTTTTAATGATAGAACTGAAAACTTAAGTTTTCTCCATTACTTTTTCTGTGTGCTGTGCTTGTTAAACTTTGCCACACAGGTTCTCATCATCCCATTACTCATAAAAATTCTGACAGCCACTGGAGGCATTAATTATGTCCTTGTTTTACTGAAAACATTAATGAGCAGGGCTATGAATATTTAATATCCCTAAATTAGTTATCAAGGGGTCTGGTCGGATGCAGGGACTTCTCACGGAGACACCTCTGGGTTTTACAACAAACTAAAAACAATATTTCCATAACAACAGTAACACCTCATTAGGTGGGTCCACTTTCTACTAACTTGCATCTGAGGTCATTTTTTTTCTTTAATGTTTTGGGCATTCAACCCTAAGACATAGGCCTAAAAATGTTAATAAAATTACATTTAAAAAGCTTGGAAAGCTTCAACACATGAATAGGCCAAAAAGCAGTCGACAGGGGTTTGACTTCTGCTCATTTCCCAGGACACATCACACAGACAAAGGCCAAAGGACAAACTGATGTTGACCAGTGACCGAACATCAGCACCCACACTAATTCCAGACGTTACACAAACCATTAATACATCTCTCACAACAGGCACCATCACATTTCAACAGGCCAGTACCCCACTGTTTAAGTCACCTACTCATGACCTTTGAAAAATTAGATGTGTCTTCGATCAAATTTCACATTTATTTTCTTTGAACAACCTCCTAGATGTCAAAAAGTATTCATTCTACAGAAATAGCATTGCTGACAGTTGTAGAATCCTCCTGTCCGCACTGTCTGACTTAGCCATCTCTCGTATAGCTCTGAGCTGGCTTAGGTCTTATATCCATATGTGGATGAAGCTTAAAGGTTTCTTGCCAGGACCAAGTTTCTAACTCCTACTGCCTCTTCACCAATAAGCCACAGGGCTCAGTTCTAGGTCCTCTGCTTTTCCCATGTGACAGTAACTGAACACTGCATTTCAGTCTTTATTAGATTAAAATAGTGTGATTAAAACTCTAAACTTAGTCCTTCTATGCAGCATTGTAACAGATAATTTAACAGTATTTGCTCATAATTCTCTTTTGTCTGACCATTTTGTAATAAAAGCTGAGTTTACAGTAATGGACTATACAGCAGAAAGATTTCCACTACAGGGGCTTAAGTGAAAATGCTGTGAACAAATTTAAGGAAATGATTTCTTTTCCACCATGTGTCAATACAATGGAGAGTAGCAACCTTTGTTTGACTCCTGTACAAGTTAATTATCCTGTTGATGATTCTGCAGCCTGGTACAATTCACACATGGGCAGATTAAAGCAGGTGTCACAAAAGTTAGATAGAAAGCGGCGTTTCGCTAATTTAGAAAAATCCCTGTTTAGCCTGGAAAAACTAACTAATTATGTATTTTAAAAAAGTCCTTCATGATGTCAGAACAGCATATTATTCATCACTAAGAAGACAATAGGAACAACCCACAGTTTGTTTTCAGCTCTCTAACTAAGGCTGAGTAAGAGCCATAGTTCTGTTGAATATTTTTTTACAAAGACTGGAATATAGATTTGGGAAAAAAGGAGCAACTGCATTGGTTTAAATCTGTCAGACAGATTCCAATTTGTTCATGTTAATGGGCTCTGTGTCAGAACCAATACTTTTCACTATGTATCTGTCACCTCTAGGCAACAATATTAGGAAACATTCCATAAACGGTAAACGGCCACTTATATAGCGCTTTTTTTACCCAAAGCGCTTTGCGATGTTGCTTCCCATTCACCCATTCACACACACACTGATGACAATGGCTACTGGAGGTCACTGTGATGTGTCTTAAGAAATATGGCATGAGATTATGATTCTAGTATGGAGCAGCATTCACGACAGTGTCTATAATCCACTATATACAGTATAATGTCTGGGTTTATATGACATATAAAGGACCCATTGGGTATAAAAGCTTACTAAGGTGCAGCATTTATAAAAGTAGTGAGGGGGGCTTGTTACTGATTAACTTAGCCAGGTGTTGGGGCAATGAAACTCTAGGTTTAGACAAATCTCCTGCCAGTAAGCAGGACAAAATATTACATCACCAATAAACAACGTGTTACTCCTTCCAACATGTCATGGAGTCACATGAAGTGGGTGGGAGGACTTAGCTCATATACTCTGTGAAGGCCAGCAACCTTTCAGACCAGCACCGCCTGTGTAGGAACATACAGCCTCTAGCCTGCACGTGTTACATGTATGTGGAGAAATGTGGGGTGTTCTTGTGAACTGGTAGGCATTCGAACTCTTCTGATGAATGTATGAAATTTCATAGCAACATAAACTGAGCCAGGTTAATTGTGAAGGATAATACTGTTTAATGAATTGTTTGTCCATCATGTCTGCAAATTGGACTCAGACAAATGTCAGTGTTGGACAGCAGTATCAGGAGTTATTGGGATTTGTGTTATTTTCTGTTCTGTCCACTGTGACATGCTGCCTGTTTCTCTTCATTAATGGGACTATGCTCATCACCCTGAGGAGCAAACCAGTGAGACCCCATGTTACATTCTTCTGTATAATCTACTTTTTGCAGATACAGTTCAACTGGCACAGAGTCAGGTATTGTACCTCCTGGCTGCTTGTAGAATAAAGCTGACATATGTTGTATGTGGTGTATTTACTATGTTTGCAAATCTCACAACTGTGATCTCTCCCCTCACATTGGTGGTGATGTCTCTGGAGAGATATGTAGCTGTGTGCTACCCACTGAGACATGCTACGATTATAACCATCAGAGCCACAGAAGTGGCTATAATTATAGTATGGACTTTTAGTTCAACAAATATCTTTACTCGGGTTCTTCTGCTTTTACATTTTCCATTTAAAGACCTGCAGAGTATGCAGATGAATGAATTTTGTGCTAAAGAAAGCATGTTGCTTGATCCTATTTCTAATCTATATGACAAAGTATTTACATGTTTTGTGTTTGTATCAGCTGGTGTGGCAGTCAGTTTCTCCTATGTTGCTGTGACTGTAGCAGCTCGATCAGCTTCCACAAACAAAGCTTCAGCCCGTAAAGCTCGTAATACACTGCTGCTGCACATGGTGCAGCTGGGCCTCAGTCTCTCCTCAACAATACACAACCTATTGCTCATAGCTATAATAAAGATCGTAGACAGAATAACACTTGTTCATATTCAAAGGATCATGTTTGTGGGTATTATAATCCTGCCAAGATGTATGAGTGCACTAATCTATGGCATCAGAGACCAGAACATCAGACCTGTCCTCATGTCCAATCTCTGCTGTCAGTGGAAATGTTCACCTGTGTTCCCACTTGTTTCAGTCAAGTCTTGTCACTTCTTGAATAAATCCAACATAATAAAATAAGAGGACTTAATTTAATACGGAGGGAATATCATGTGTGGCTTTTTTGTGAAAGGTGTATTTCATTAATGATCCAGATTTCATACATTACAGTAAGAAAAGTCAAATATTGATAGAATGTAAAAAAACGTGGCTCCATTGTTTTGGCTAAACAGCAAAATTCTTAGTGGCAGAAATGTTCGTACCTGGACCAACACTAAAACTGGAAAGTCAAAGTTGCTCAGACGCAGCCTATTTCCACCAAGACCGTCACACTTTTACAGAGAGATCATTACAACTAAACGAGGCACAAAGCGTAAACTTTTTAAGGGTATGTTCCTTATTTCTTTAGCCCATTTTATATTTGCTCCTGTCGTTTTTATTTTATAAAATGTTTGTGCTGTTTCAAAAGTGTTAATGGCTTTAGGACCTTTTGCCCCCTGCAGTGAGTGACATCACAGCCAGAGTGTAACAGGGAGAGATAATCATGCACAATGTTTCTATTAACTGTGTCCTCATGGCCACAGTTTTCGCTCTACAGACACATTTTCATGTTATTAGTTTTTTTTTTTTTCAGGAAACTACATATTAATGAACACTCAGTACAAATACACGATGTTGTATAAATATGCTGGATTTGGCCAATTCGTCCTCATGGATCAGCACAATAACTTATCTTTTAGATTCTATGCCTTTAAAGTGAGCACATGTAGACATATTTCTTGTATAAGTAAACTTGTTCATTAAATAGTGAATTTGTGTGTTTGGGAAGCTGTTAATATTAGAATTATGGTTTATTCTTGGTAAACTAAAGTTAGAGGGTCGTAAATCAGACACATTGAAATCTGTGTCCACAGCAATGCAACACACATTCTCATTTACTACAACGACACAGATCAAAACCACAAAGACCCACAATCACAACACAATAAAACTATGAATGTTTCAGACGTGCTGTTTCTGATTGACTGTTAATTTTTGCAGTTATAGTTACACCTTCATCACAACGGACATTTTTCATGGCAGCCAAGATTCAGGTGGACATTTTCATTATAGGTCTACAGTTGGTGAGAGGAACATACAGCAACACTGCAGCATGTAGTGGTTATAAAGTAAAAGCACAGGTTCTGCCATGAGATCAAATCACTGACGTGCAGGATTCAACCCCTTTAAAGTAAAAGCTTTTTATTATTATTTTTTAAATAATACAATTTCAATAGAAAAATTAGTTTGCGATAGGCTCAAAACTGAAAACCATATGTTTTAACATGAGCTCACATCACTGGCCTACAGGATTAAACATTTGAGAGTAAAAGCCATTTTGTTACTTTCTTTCAAAATAATAGTATTTCTACTGTAAAATGAGCATTTTGTAAATTCTAAAGAAAAGGGTTTTAATATGGCTGACGTCACTCACCTGCAGGATTCACACCTTCAAAATATAAGTCTTTCAGTTACTTTCTTTCAAAATAATAACATTTAAATGGTAAAGTAAACCTGAGGTGACCTTAAGCTATGACAATTCTAACTTAACCTTAGATTGTCCAACCTGCTGAACACAAGAGTTCAGTGAAGTGATAAGTGGATGTGCATCATTTCATCATATATTCATTCATTACTTATTGGGGTAATGTACAAACCCAATTCCAAAAAAGTTGGCACACTGTATAAATTGTGAATAAAAAAGGAATGCAATAATTTACAAATCTCAAAACAATATATTTTATTCGCAATAGAATATAGATTAAATATCAAATGTTTAAAGTGAGAAATTTTTAAATGTCTTGTCAAATATTGGCTCATTTTGGATTTCATGAGAGCTACACATTCCAAAAAAGTTGGGACAGGTAGCAATAAGAGGCCGGAAAAGTTAAATGTGCATATAAGGAACAGCATGAGGACCAATTTGCACCTTATTAGGTCAATTGGCAACATGACTGGGTATATAAAGAGCCTCTCAGAGTAGCAGTGTCTCTCAGAAGTCAAAATGGTCAAACGATCACCAATTCTCCCAATGCTGCAGCGTTAAACAGTGCAGCAATATCAGAAAGGAGTTTCTCAGAGAAAAATTGCAAAGAGTTTGAAGTTATCATCATCTACAGTGCATAATATCATCCAAAGATTCCAAGAATCTGGAACAATCTCTGTGCTTAAAGGTCAAGTCCAGAAAACCAAATTGTCTGCCTGTGATCTTCGGGCCCTTATGCGGCACTGCATCACAGACAGGAATGTTAGTGTAAAGGAAATCACAACATGGGCTCAGGTATACTTCCAGAAAACCGTGTCGGTGAACACAATCCACGGTGCCATTTGCTGTTGCCGGCTAAAACTCTATAGGTCAAAAAAGAAGCCATATCTAAACCTGATCCAGAAGCACAGGTGTTTTCTCTGAGCCAAGGCTCATTTAAAATGGACTGTGGCAAAGTGGAAAACTGTTCTGTGGTCAGACAAATCAAAATCTGAAGTTCTTTTTGGAAAACTGGGACGCCGTGTCATCCGGACTAAAGAGGACAAGGACAACCCAAGTTGTTATCAGCGCTCAGTTCAGAATCCTGCATCTCTGATGGTATGGGGCTGCATGAGTGCATGTGGCAGGGGCAGCTTCCACATCTGGAAAGGCACCATAAATGCTGAAAGGTACAGTATTTCCAAGTTCTAGAACAACATATGCTCCCATCCAGATGTCGTCTCTTTCAGGGAAGACGTTGCATTTTCCAACATGACAATGTCAGACCACATACTGCATCAATTACAACATCATGGCTGCGTAGAAGAAGGATTCAGGTATTGAAATGTGCAGCCTGCAGTCCAGATCTTTCACCCATAGAAAACATTTGGCGCAACATAAAGAGGAAGATACGACAACGGAGACCTAAGACAGTTGAGCAATTAAAAGCCAACAGGCCTATTTCTAAAGTTGAGCAACTTGTCTCCTCAGTCTCCAGATGTTTGCAGACTGTCATTAAAAGAAGAGGGGATGCTACACAGTGGTAAACATGGACTTGTCCCAACTTTTTTGAGATGTGTTGATGCCATAAAAATATAAAATCAACTTATTTTTCCCTTAACTGAGAAAATGTATCATACATTTTCCACAAAAACATGGTCAGAATCAAGAGTCAGGTAACTCGGAGTTGTACTGATGGAAGCGACAACAAAGATGATGATCCGACAATGAACCAAGGGGAGAGCTGGGTTTAAAAAGGCAGGGGAACAGGTGAAAGCAATTGTGATCGGTGATGACTGGTGAAGCTGGAGACACGAACTGGGGACAGGAAGTTGAGAAAATGGCTACAAAGTAAAAGTCCAGGGCAGAAAGGTGTTGGATCATGACAAAAACATGTACTTAAGAGAATCAGACAGACGATGAATAGCTCATCCACATTAAATACAATATTTAGAAGTTAAAGTGAAAGTTTGTGCACCTGAAATATCGGTTAATGCACAGAAAAGCGATGGATCAAAACTCATCAAACTCATCACTCAGCACTTTAATTCTTGCGGGATTTGCTTAACTGCAACAGAGTGATGAGGACTTTACTTCCCAGCAACTCTTACGAGAAAACAGTTTAGTACTTGTAACAGTATTTTGTATCCATGACTACTAAGATCTAAGTACTTGTTCTTGTCCTGAGTCTGGACAAAATATGATATTGGGACATCGCTAATTAAATATGAACACACTTTGCCTCCTAGACATTCTTACTCATGTTTTTCATGGATTTAATAAATGTAATGCACCTTTTGACTGGTACTGTAATGGTAAAGATCATCAAAATCAGCAAATCTCTATTTGCTAATATGTTTCCTCTAATAAAAGTAATGATGTCACAAGTGGGTGTGTGCACCGACTTCATATACTCTTCACAGGCTGGAGAACCTTGCAGACCAGCGCTGCCTAATTTAAAATAAGCACAGCCTTCTGATTGTGTGTACACGGTCATTTCTGCTTCATCTCTTCTCCAGACAATAGATAATCAGTGTTATGAGAACACAAACTATGGAATAATTTTGTCTTTTAACATCCTTTTTCAAACAGGTTAAAATCTTCGATTTATCAAATTCTTCTCTGCAATGTTATACGCAACCCAATCTCAAACTAACCTCACTGTTGTGCTGCAGTATCAGGGATTAACGGAATTAGTGTTGTTTTCTGTTCTGTCTACAGCACCATCCTGTGTGTTTCTCTTCATTAATGGAACTATGCTTTTCATCTTGACCAGTAAACCAGTTTTTCGTGAGACTTCCCGTTACATTCTACTGTATAACCTCCTTTTTGCTGACACCGTGCTGCTGGCACAGAGTCAGTTACTGTACTTGCTGGCTGCTTGCAGAATAAGGCTAATGTATCCTGTGTGTGGTGTTCTGACTATGCTTGCCAGTCTTACAACTGTGATTTCTCCTCTCATGCTGGTGGTGATGTCTCTGGAGAGATATGTAGCTGTGTGCTACCCGCTACGGCACGCTAGCATCATCACAGTCACAAAGACAAGAGTGGCTATTATTATAGTCTGGGCTTGCAGTTCACTCTATGTACTTTTTTGTGTTCTTTTAATGTTACGTTTCCCATTTGAAGACCTGCCAACTCTGCAGATGACAGACTTTTGTGGCAAAGAAAGCATGTTGCTTGATCCTATGTCTGACCTTTATGACAAAGCCTTGACATGTTTTGTGTTTGTATCAGCTGGTGTGGCAGTCAGTTTCTCCTATGTTGCTGTGACTGTAGCAGCTCGATCAGCTTCCACAAACAAAGCTTCAGCCCGTAAAGCTCGTAATACACTGCTGCTGCACGTGGTGCAGCTGGGCCTCAGTCTCTCCTCAACAATACACAACCCATTGCTCATAGCTATAGCAAAAGTTGTAGACAGGAAAATACTTGTTCATATCCAAAGGATCATGTTTGTGGGTATTATAATCCTGCCAAGATGTATGAGTGCACTAATCTATGGCATCAGAGACCAGAACATCAGACCTGTCCTCATGTCCAATCTCTGCTGTCAGTGGAAATGTTTGTTCCCACTTGTTTCAGTCAAGTCTTGTCACTTCTTGAATAAATCCAACATAATAAAATAAGAGGACTTAATTTAATACGGAGGGAATATCATGTGTGGCTTTTTTGTGAAAGGTGTATTTCATTAATGATCCAGATTTCATACATTACAGTAAGAAAAGTCAAATATTGATAGAATGTAAAAAAACGTGGCTCCATTGTTTTGGCTAAACAGCAAAATTCTTAGTGGCAGAAATGTTCGTACCTGGACCAACACTAAAACTGGAAAGTCAAAGTTGCTCAGACGCAGCCTATTTCCACCAAGACCGTCACACTTTTACAGAGAGATCATTACAACTAAACGAGGCACAAAGCGTAAACTTTTTAAGGGTATGTTCCTTATTTCTTTAGCCCATTTTATATTTGCTCCTGTCGTTTTTATTTTATAAAATGTTTGTGCTGTTTCAAAAGTGTTAATGGCTTTAGGACCTTTTGCCCCCTGCAGTGAGTGACATCACAGCCAGAGTGTAACAGGGAGAGATAATCATGCACAATGTTTCTATTAACTGTGTCCTCATGGCCACAGTTTTCGCTCTACGGACACATTTTCATGTTATTAGTTTTTTTTTTTTTCAGGAAACTACATATTAATGAACACTCAGTACAAATACACGATGTTGTATAAATATGCTGGATTTGGCCAATTCGTCCTCATGGATCAGCACAATAACTTATCTTTTAGATTCTATGCCTTTAAAGTGAGCACATGTAGACATATTTCTTGTATAAGTAAACTTGTTCATTAAATAGTGAATTTGTGTGTTTGGGAAGCTGTTAATATTAGAATTATGGTTTATTCTTGGTAAACTAAAGTTAGAGGGTCGTAAATCAGACACATTGAAATCTGTGTCCACAGCAATGCAACACACATTTTCATTTACTACAACGACACAGATCAAAACCACAAAGACCCACAATCACAACACAATAAAACTATGAATGTTTCAGACGTGCTGTTTCTGATTGACTGTTAATTTTTGCAGTTATAGTTACACCTTCATCACAACGGACATTTTTCATGGCAGCCAAGATTCAGGTGGACATTTTCATTATAGGTCTACAGTTGGTGAGAGGAACATACAGCAACACTGCAGCATGTAGTGGTTATAAAGTAAAAGCACAGGTTCTGCCATGAGATCAAATCACTGACGTGCAGGATTCAACCCCTTTAAAGTAAAAGCTTTTTATTATTATTTTTTAAATAATACAATTTCAATAGAAAAATTAGTTTGCGATAGGCTCAAAACTGAAAACCATATGTTTTAACATGAGCTCACATCACTGGCCTACAGGATTAAACATTTGAGAGTAAAAGCCATTTTGTTACTTTCTTTCAAAATAATAGTATTTCTACTGTAAAATGAGCATTTTGTAAATTCTAAAGAAAAGGGTTTTAATATGGCTGACGTCACTCACCTGCAGGATTCACACCTTCAAAATATAAGTCTTTCAGTTACTTTCTTTCAAAATAATAACATTTAAATGGTAAAGTAAACCTGAGGTGACCTTAAGCTATGACAATTCTAAATTAACCTTAGATTGTCCAACCTGCTGAACACAAGAGTTCAGTGAAGTGATAAGTGGATGTGCATCATTTCATCATATAAACTCATTACTTATTGGGGTAATGTATATTATTTGAATAAGTGACTTATTCATTAGATGTGATGCTTCATTACTTTAATCTGACATAAGTCGGTATCCACATCCATATATTCTATAAAATTGCGACTTGGAGTTCAGTTTCTTGCCCAAGGACACTTTGACATGCAGTCAGGAGGAACCGGGAGTCGAACCCTGTGGTTCATGGGCAAATGTTTTACCAACTGCGTAATATGTTAGTTATGAGGTCGTACTAAATGATTGTGTCTGTATTTAAAGTCTTTCTAATTGTAAATGTTGTGGGCAAAAACATCATTATGATGCAAAACCTACAGTTCATTCATAATGTTGGTGATTATACAAGAAAAGTACATTTTCATTGTACCTTACATTTTGACAGGAAGTTCACATTTGATTAAAAAAAACTGTAGCGGCTGTAGCTCAGGTGGTAGGCAGTCATCCACGGCACACAGGGTCAGTGGTTCGATCCCTGGGCACAGCTATTTGCTGTAGTGTCCCTGGGCAAGACAATGAACCCCAGGTTGCACCCGCTGGGTCAGGTGAGCACCTTGCATGGCAGCCACTGCCATCTGCAGTGTTATTGTTAATGTGTGTGTGAGTGAGAAGCTACATTGTAAAGCACTTTAGATAAACTTTAAACTCAGTGGTAAAATCCAGTGTCTTTCAGCTGTGAGCTCTGGCCAAAGTTAAACGTTAAAGGTCAAGTGGTTCACGCCTTCATTTTATCCCGGCTTGATTACTGTAAATGCTGGTGCAGGAATCAACCAGTCCTCAATTTCACGCCTGCAGCTCGTCCAAATCTTTGATCCTGACAGGAGTTTCTCAGAATAACCACATCTCCTCCATTGTTGTGTAACTGCCTTTTCCTCCACATTGGGGCTACAGCAACACTGGAAACCTTTAACTCACTGTTAAAAAACACATTTTTCTCTTCCTGGCTTTTAAACCTGGTTGGGTTCATTTTATTGACAGTTACTTTCTGTAATATGCATCTCAGTTGGTCTGAATGTTCTTTTTTATTTTACATCTCTATGTATTTACAACTCGACTAAAAGCCTGGGCACTGTGAGGGGTCTGCAGCACACTGTGAGTCATAGCTTGCCGTGTAAAGGGTGAATATAACCAGCATTAGGCTAAACACCAACACATTTACACCACCCTGTGGTGTAGTGTGCTGTTTTTTGACTTTTGTATTTCTGCTATTATTATTAATGCAATACAGTCCAATGCAACACAACCTGAAACCACTACTTCACTAATAAACATAATTAAATTAATATCTGTGACAGATTCAGTCAAAATAAACACTATCATCTTTGTACACGTAGAATTTAAGGCTGCACTCTTTGAGTATGAGCACTGAGTATTTGAATATAATTTGTTTTCCCAAAAACATCACAATACATCACTCAAATTAACTCTTAAAGATGTTAGATGCTAGTTATAACTTGTTATTGTTTAAGCATAAACCTTTCAGATCCAAAAGTTAATAATTTGCAATATTTTGAAAAAATGTAACTAATTTAACAAACACAAATTTGTGGAAGTACAACATATGTTACAAGGGACAAAATGTTAACAGGAAAAAAATGTACTTAAGAGAATCAGACAGACGATGAATAGCTCGTCCACATTAAATACAATATTTAGAAGTTAAAGTGAAAGTTTGTGCACCTGAAATATCGGTTAATGCACAGAAAAGCGATGGATCAAAACTCATCAAACTCATCACTCAGCACTTTAATTCTTGCGGGATTTGCTTAACTGCAACAGAGTGATGAGGACTTTACTTCCCAGCAACTCTTACGAGAAAACAGTTTAGTACTTGTAACAGTATTTTGTATCCATGACTACTAAGATCTAAGTACTTGTTCTTGTCCTGAGTCTGGACAAAATATGATATTGGGACATCGCTAATTAAATATGAACACACTTTGCCTCCTAGACATTCTTACTCATGTTTTTCATGGATTTAATAAATGTAATGCACCTTTTGACTGGTACTGTAATGGTAAAGATCATCAAAATCAGCAAATCTCTATTTGCTAATATGTTTCCTCTAATAAAAGTAATGATGTCACAAGTGGGTGTGTGCACCGACTTCATATACTCTTCACAGGCTGGAGAACCTTGCAGACCAGCGCTGCCTAATTTAAAATAAGCACAGCCTTCTGATTGTGTGTACACGGTCATTTCTGCTTCATCTCTTCTCCAGACAATAGATAATCAGTGTTATGAGAACACAAACTATGGAATAATTTTGTCTTTTAACATCCTTTTTCAAACAGGTTAAAATCTTCGATTTATCAAATTCTTCTCTGCAATGTTATACGCAACCCAATCTCAAACTAACCTCACTGTTGTGCTGCAGTATCAGGGATTAACGGAATTAGTGTTGTTTTCTGTTCTGTCTACAGCACCATCCTGTGTGTTTCTCTTCATTAATGGAACTATGCTTTTCATCTTGACCAGTAAACCAGTTTTTCGTGAGACTTCCCGTTACATTCTACTGTATAACCTCCTTTTTGCTGACACCGTGCTGCTGGCACAGAGTCAGTTACTGTACTTGCTGGCTGCTTGCAGAATAAGGCTAATGTATCCTGTGTGTGGTGTTCTGACTATGCTTGCCAGTCTTACAACTGTGATTTCTCCTCTCATGCTGGTGGTGATGTCTCTGGAGAGATATGTAGCTGTGTGCTACCCGCTACGGCACGCTAGCATCATCACAGTCACAAAGACAAGAGTGGCTATTATTATAGTCTGGGCTTGCAGTTCACTCTATGTACTTTTTTGTGTTCTTTTAATGTTACGTTTCCCATTTGAAGACCTGCCAACTCTGCAGATGACAGACTTTTGTGGCAAAGAAAGCATGTTGCTTGATCCTATGTCTGACCTTTATGACAAAGCCTTGACATGTTTTGTGTTTGTATCAGCTGGTGTGGCAGTCAGTTTCTCCTATGTTGCTGTGACTGTAGCAGCTCGATCAGCTTCCACAAACAAAGCTTCAGCCCGTAAAGCTCGTAATACACTGCTGCTGCACGTGGTGCAGCTGGGCCTCAGTCTCTCCTCAACAATACACAACCCATTGCTCATAGCTATAGCAAAGCTCTTAGACAGGAAAATACTTGTGCGCATCCAAATTGTATTTTATGTGTGTATTATCATCCTCCCACGGTGTCTGAGTGCTCTAATCTATGGCATTAGAGACCAGAACATCAGACCACTGCTCATGTACAATCTCTGCTGTCAGTGTAGACGCTCGCCTTTCGTGTCCATGATGCCAGCAAAAAAAAAAAGCCAGAATAGGTCCAGTTTAAATGTCATTATTTAGAAAAAGCTGTTAGTCCATGTTTAAGCTGACAGCTGATGTAAGTTACAAAACAAAACAAATATAAACTGAGTCTTTAAATTTATCGGAGCTGTTAAATTACTCCTCTTTCAAGTGTGTGGGGGGTTTGCAGCCTGCTTGAGGTTCCTAAATTGCCCTAATTGCTCTGTTTCACATTATTTTTCATTAAACTTGTGTGTCTTCTCATCATCACCATCTACAGATTTGAGGCTACACAGATTTTGGGACATGATGTTGTCAGGAGAGAACAAAAGACTACTCTTTTTTTTACAATGTAGTCTAATGAAAAATTACGGCAATGAGATAATCAGATTATAAACCAGCAAACATTTTCACTTAAAGACCATTAAACATTCGGGGAGAGAAACGGCAAACATGAGAGGGCCACTGTGTTCAATGTTATTTTCTCTCTGCAGCATTTGAGAAAAGGGTAAATTTGCTTGATGTAACCTTCCAGTGTGTCCCATGTGCAATGCAGTGAAAACAAATATGAATAAAACCAAAGAGATTGTTTAAATTAACTATACAAGACAAGAATAAAATGGCCACATGGATAAAGATTAGGCCTGTCAATTTTTACATTTTTTAAAAATCACAATTAATTGCAAGTGAATCACACATTCTGTAAAGAAATATTATTCAAGTTTTAATGTTCGTATCAGCATAGAGGCTGACACGTCACACGTGATGATGATGATGGTACTGAACTAAGTGAAAATGTATTTATCAACAATTAATTCATTTGTGCAACTGCAAAGTCACATATTAATATATCCCTTATCTTATTATCTATAATACAAAATATCCTGATATTATTCACTGGGTGAGGTTTAAAATGATTATATAAATAAGTCAATATCACTCACTGACAATTCTCTTTTCTTCTATGTGATTCACTGGTACCACTGGTAGAGACAGGAGGACTCGTTTAGTGTGGAGGCATCAATTAAGTCCAGGAGTATGATCAGCAATTAGAGAACAGACAAATTCATACATACAGTACAAGACATATAGTGTAAGCAGTTACCGTGGTTAAGTGAGAAATGCTCTGCACTTACATAGCACTTTAACGGTACCCAAAGCACTTTGCACTGCTTCTCATTCAAACATTTGTACTTACAATCACACACGCACTCACACACCAATCAGGGGTCCAAAGTTCCCCAAAAGTTCGAGGGCAGCACTGACATCACAGTGTCATAATAATGCATGTTTTAGAGATTTCTTTCTGTATTTGACCTGGCTGAGAGGGACAGGGATGAAACAAGGCCAGATTGAAGGTTAAGACATTTTAAGACAAAGGTCCCTTAACTGGAAGGTTAAGGAATTATTGTTTCAACTCTGTAATGTAAATAAAAAACTGTATGTGTATGTGCTTCACACAAACAGTGTCAAGGACATTGAAAAAATCCTTACATACCGTTGCATTAGAATCAGGCAACTGCTTCACTTTTCTGGCACATGTGGGTGGTGCAGGTGGTGCACTAGGGCAGCTGACAGTCCACACGGACACACATTTTTGGCCTGCACACAGTGATCAACCAGCCGTACCTTAGGGGACTAGGGAGATGACAACATTTACAACATGCATACAGACACAGAGAAAATAAAGGGGCCTTTACTGAAGGCTGATTGAAGACCTCTGTTGCATTGTGCAGTGACAATCAATGAATATTAGCAAAACCAATGAGCTTTTTTACCTGGTACATATGGGTTAAAATATAAAAATGAATTAATTTCATGTATGTGCCAATTGATAGTTTTTATGTGATGTCACACCTTCACAGAATGCCTACCTGGAAGGTAAAAGAAGGCATTAGCCCACTGGGCAACACATTATTTACCTCAGTGTGTGTAACACCAGTTCGTTAACAGTGGCTAGTTAAATAATATTAATAATTAACAATAATAATTCACAGACAACTAACTCAGTAAAATGGCTAAAAGTTAAAGCAGTGTGAATACACTTTTAAGTGACTGTATATAATACTACCAAAATAGTATGGCAGTTTACTAATATTAGTAAAAAAACTAATTACTAATTATTGATATTAGTAAACTGATATCAGCTAAATTTCATACAAAATATGATAAGTTAATTTGTGTCAGCTCCATTTAAATTTAATGGGGCAACTATGCTTTAGATGGCAGAGCCATTGTCCGCAAACCCCAGCTTCACTGGTTCCTGGAGCCTTTGACACATGTCAAACTGTTCCTGGGAAACTTGACCTCAGTTTCCTGCGTGTGCTGAAACTAAAATGATACACAGCTTCAAAGGTACGACATGAAAAAGATTACTGAGTGTCCTCATAATGTCATGTGAAACAGCATGTGAAGACACAAACCCTGCAGACCAGATCTGCTCACATGGACTCACGAGCCAACACAATGTAAATGTATAATTAATGGATATTTTTGAGATTGGTTTTGTACTGTAACATAGCAGCTGTTTGTTTTCTACATCCAACACGGCTGCACTATTTAAGGAAAACTGACAAAAAACATTGTTTCACTTGTGTAGCTCAATTTTTGTTCATATACTGTATGTTTGTTCTTTAGTGCTTCTCTAAAATGTTATATGCAAATCAATCACAGACTCTCAGTGTAATCGTTTCAAACATCACTGGAAAGAGAGCTGTTTGCCAGTTTGACTGTGTTCCTATTCATTAATGCGACCGTTACTCGTCTTAAGGAATAAAACTGTGTTTTGTGAGACCAACCGTTACATTCGTCTGTATAACCGTCATTTTGCAGATACTATTCATCTGGCATGTAGCCAGTTACTGGACATATTGGCTACTTGTAGAATAGTGTTGACATATCCTGAGTGTGGTATTCTTACAATTTCCACAAAGCTCACAAATGAGATCTCTCCTGTAACAGTGTTGGCGAAGTCTCTGGAGGTAATGTACGTATGTGGCTGTGCTTCCACCCACTGAGTCCCGCTACCATGACCACCATCAGAAACACAGAGGCGCCTACCATTGTAGCTTGGGCCTTCAGTTCAGGTTACTCTGCAGTTAAATTTTCCATTTGAAGACCTGCAGATTGCTTGAGTCATTAACTGATCTACACTCATGTTTTGTTTCAATCTAAAACCTCAATTGGTGTGATGGCAGCAGCCTAGTCAGCCTCTACAGACGTACTCTCTTTCTGTCCCTGTGTGTTCTAACATGCCTGTGATGAAAACAGCTGCTAATTTAGAAGAAAATCATAGATAAAACTGTTATAAGCTAAATTACATATTATGTTTACGTAAGTTATGTTGTTTCAGCTCCATATAAAATGAATGGGGCAGCTGTGGATTAGTTGGTGGAGTCATTGTTCGCAAACCACAGGTTCACTGGTTCCCGGTTCCTCTTGGTCACTTGTGAAAGCCTTCCTGGGAGCCTGAACCCCAGTTTGGCTCTTGTGTGCACTGCTTATTTTTAAGCCTCTTTTGTAAAATCCTGCACAATAATGGATTTGAAAGAGTTATATTATTAACATCTGCACACATTCAATCTCATCTACCTTTACACCAGAGCAATACAATTTATTGGACACGGCCGTTACTCATTTCCATTGAAAACATCTAATCATATATTTATAAAACCCACCCACATCAGAAACCAGCCACCATTAACAAGCGGATTTCAAGCTGTGCTTATATTTTTTAATGTTCTTCTTCTTTTCCTTTTGGCTTTTCCCTCTGTCGGGGGGTCACCACAGCGAATCATGTGCCTCCATCTAAATCTGTCCTCTGCATCCTTTACTCTCACACTAACTTACTTCATGTTCTCTCTCACTACATCCATAAATCTCCTGTGTGCTTATATTTTTTTAATCTAACTGCAAATACATTTTGCAGCAAGAGTTAAAGACTTTATTGGACTAGTCTAAACCTAAAACCACTTTCTGCATTTTACTGAGCTGTAAATGAATGTTTAAACCCAACAGATTGCCTTGGTTTTCCTTTCAATATATACAATATAACCCCAATGACTAAGGGAGACATTAGTTTTAAAAATGATTGCAACTTCATTAAAACATAAACAAGACTCCCATATGTACAAAGGTATTCACACTCTCGATTTGTCCCACAGTCCCTGTAGCCTGTGCTGTACAGGTTAAAGGAAATATCAAAGGTGTTCACAGTTTTGTGGAAATGTGGCGGGTGAACCATCATGTCAATACAAGTACATGTTTGGTTAGAATTGTACGGCACATTGTCAAAAAGTATTCACATTTAGGACCTGAAATTAACTCCCACCAAAATAATACAAGTTACTGGTCTACTACGTCATGATGAGGACACACGCACACACACACACACACACACACACACACACACACACACACACACACACACGTAAGGTGATTCTTATAATAGTCTTCATTTATAAGAATTCAACAAAAAGATACCAAAGACTTGCTGGACTTGTGGCAATGAGCAGTGTCAGCATTGACCTTAGAGAAGAGTAACCACACCTTGGAACATTTTATTCTTTCTGTCTTTGTCACTAAAATCATGGTTGTGGGTCATCAAAATGAACACTTACCTGTAATGTACTGCATCTTAAAACTAGCAGAAAACATGCAATGAGATTTTATCCAGCGCATAAACCTACAGTTACAACTGCTGGGAGAGCTCACCTGAGAGCCTGCAGCGCCACCTGTCTCCCACCGCTGGTCACTGCAGCTGTGTCCCTGCTGAGGTCATTCACTAATAAGTCGGTTACCATACAGCACAACGTACAGTGCGCTGCAAAATAATGACAATAATGCAGGTTTATCAGTGAGTTCATGTATTACTTTTGGGCCACATTCTACATTTTCAACACTTTTTGTATAATTTCATTTGACAGAGCATCATGGACTTGACACAACTGTTCATGTGGAGCATGTTTATGGTTTAGCTGGGTACTAAAAACTGCAGCCATTTGTGGCTGGAATAAATGACCAAAAACACAGAACGCTTATCTCAGATTAAACATTCATCTCCATAGAGATGAATTCTCAAAGTCTAATCTGGACAACTTGGCTACTGGTTTCCTTTGGTTATACAAGCTGAGAACTGAGTGGCTAATAGCTAAATGTCTTCATCGTTGAGACGCTTCCGTCTACATACAAAAGACTGAAGGAACGAAATGAAACTAGAAAAAACAAGCACAACAAATTAAAAAGTTCAACACCTGAAAACGTACGAAGTATTAAAGAAATCCAAATACTCAAGTAAATAATTCTATGCTACTTGTTACTTTCCATCCCTGGGACTATGCACTATGATCAATATTATTCTATTAAATTTGTTAATTTCACTTTTAGATAGATCATCTAAACCATAAATACGCCTGTTGAGAAATCCTTTCATATGTCACAATAAGTCTTTGTGTTTCATAATGAAATGTAGCAGCAGTTTTATGTCAGGTAAAAATCTCTGAATTGTTTTCATTCTTAGCTTAGCGTTAGCCACTGGGTTCAGCTTATGGTAGCTAGCTAGCGTTAACATAGACATTTGTCTGATTAAATTACATTTGTCTGTTTAAATTACACTCAGTGTAAACTTCACGTACGTTGTCTCTCTTCTGTGTCCAACACAAAGGAAGAAAATATGTGATAAATTATCTCGGTGTGGTTTTACTTTGATCTTTCTACCAACGGTCCAAACTTTTGTTTGTGGAAAACAAAATGGCGGCGACCAAAACCGTAGGAACTTTAGTGAAACAAATGATTAACGGAGCTCATCACCAGGCTTCGTCTCCTCGTCTCACCCGCCTCAACTCACCATGCGGCCACCAAGACGGGTGACGGGTTTCTAGCAGCCTGTCAGTAACTCTGTCCGCATTCACCTGACAGTCTGCCGAAAGGTAGAAACGACACGTTGGGCTGTCGCGTCATTGGGTTTGTCCCCCGATCGCAGCCGTTCTCCTCTCGCTCTACGCCTCTGTTATTTCTTCTTAATCCTATTGGCTGATTAAAAACAGTATATATCGGTTGCCAGTCTAGTTAAATTGTCTAAATAAACGAGGCAGCAGGTAGAAGGTCCGCAGTATGCATTTGTTGTAAACAACCCTATAACTTATACATTGGTTGTTTAAATAAAGAAGGGAGAAAATAGCTTCACATTATCTTGGTGTTTATTGTCGTGAGATGAGCAATAACACCCGCAGGTGACAACTGTGTCTGGAACAAGCTAAAGGGCCAGGATTTTATTTTGAAAGAGGGAACCGGAAGTCGGTGTTTTATTGTCTTTGCGCTTTGACTCTGGTCCTGCTCCTCCTGCTCAGCTTCCTCCAGTCGTCGCCATGGTGCTGATGATGGAGTCTCAGTGCGAGTATTTCATGTATTTCCCGGCGGTGCCCATCACGGATCTGTCGGACCCGGCGCGCTACCGCACTCTGCCCCGCAGGAGTCACCTCTACCTGGGGGAGACCGTCCGCTTCCTTTTGGTGCTGCGCTGCAAGGATGCGGGGGCCACGCCGACCGAGCACGGCCACGGTAAGGAGGGGCGAGCCGGGAGGATGCCCCCGCTTGGCTCTGCATAAAAGGAAGGGTGGGATCAAAATAAACAAAGACAGGCCCGTTTTCTCTATTATGTTCATCCATGCAAAAACTGTGCGCTTCTTCTAATCAACAGAGATCGGCTAATAGGAATACATGGGGGTTAATAGCCTACTTTTTACACGGCCTGTAATTTATTATTCATATAGGCACTAAGAGGTGTGTATGTGCCTGTCAATGCAGAAAACCCTTTGCATAAATGGAATTCTGCACTTACATGATATTTAATGGAGGATATCCTGTACTTCATGTTTGTGTTCATGGCACCAGGCTCCAGATTCTTATTTATTTGTTGTAGCCCACTAGACCGAGGGATAATAATGTACATAGCCTTAATTTGTATTAATATGTTTTAAATAGGTTTACTCTGATAATATAAGAAAGAGATCATAAAACAAATATCACAGGTAAAATCATGATTATGACTGCAGGATGTTTCGGGTTAAGAGAGCAGGTGACAGCTCAGTTTGGATGTTTCAGTGTGTTTCTGTCAAAGACAACATAAATACCAAAGATGTTCACAGTGTTTGTGGGATGTCTTCTCTGACCACCAATAGTAAAAAAAATAAATAAATTTCCCAGCATACACATCACAGAATCTTGCACCAAAAATACACTGAACCAAAAAAAGGTTAAACTCCCTTGGAACATTGGACCATGGTTGAAACAATGTAAAAAAACTGGACCAAAGCAGAAAATATTAAAGGTAAAATTAGCAGAGAAATGTATGGTTTGTTGAACTTTTTAACAAATGAAAACATGTGCCTTCTTCCAGGTGTGGGCGCTGATGGTTTTGGGACAGAGTCAGCCAGTAGCCAGGCATGGAGAGAACTAGCCGGCTCTCTGTGTGCCGTGGCCAGTGTGAGTCCAGGTGAGAGCAGCCGCCACAGAGGCAACCACCAGCTGCATCACCACGACTACCAGAGCAGTGGGGACGAGGCCAACGAGGACGGAGAGGACTACATTGCAGCAGCTGAGGCAGCCATCGCTGCGCTCGGCAGCAGGGTGGACTCCCGGTGTCGGAGCTTCAGGGACTGCAAGCCGCTGCTCATCCACAACTCATCTGGAACAGCAACGAGGGAGTTCCGCAGGGCACCTGTTCAGGTACAGCGACCATCAGCACGTCAAAGTTTTAATGTATCCAGTGACATCCAGAGGGACTGTCATGAGTGGTAGCACCACTTTAAAGTCAAGTTTTAATTTTTCCCAAACTTTGGTTTGTGATGAGATCCATGCAGAACTAATGACAGTTTGGTCTAACAGCTAGATGGATTGTTGTGGAATTTTTCATACAGTAATTTCCAGGAGATGTATCTTATTGACTTCAAAGTTCCTCCAACTGTTGGTTGTTAGTGAAAAGTCTCAGTAACTATTGGATAAATGAGAAGTAATTCAGAAATGCCCTACATGTCAACATGAATTGTAAGTATCCTGGACCTCCGTCATCAGGTCCAAATGTTGATTTGTCCTTTTCTTGGTTTATGACCAAAAACTTTTAAAACAATATTTTCAGCCTATTGTATTTTCAGACTCAATGTTTGATGTTTCATACCTTTTGAGTATCTCTGTTCTCATGAACCGTGGCAGGATAAAGTTGCTGGAACTACAGCTGCTGCTCACTGAGAGCCATAGCTTCATGATCGTTTCCGTCTGTTTCTCCATGTCAGTCTCCTCTGGATGAGCCGGTGGTTTTGACAGATGAAGTGATCTTCCCCCTCACTGTCTCTCTGGACAAACTCCCTGTCAGCACCCTAAAAGTCAAGGTCAGAAGGAAAATTTCTGAATCTGTAATATTTGAAGATTTTCAGGCTTTTTTCCGACCTGAAGCTATTCTATTTTTAGAGTTTGGTACATTTGGTGAAGTGTGAAACCTGTTTGGGAAGTGATCTTAGGCCTAGAACAAAACAGTGGTGGAGGGTTTAGTCAGAGATTATTTTCTGAAGATGTGTGTGGGTTTACCAGTGAAGACTCATGTGTTTGTATGCATTCAGGTGATGGTCACGGTGTGGAAGAGGGAGGCAGAAAAAGCAGAGGTGCAGGAACTTGGCTACCTAAGCGTCCTGCAGCAACGAGAACCAACACACACCTTCAGACATGACCTGAACACCTTCAAAGCTCAGGGTATCATCATATCTGCTTCTTTCTTTGTTTGATTATGCACCTATGTCCCTCAACAAGCATCAGTCAGAGTCCTCTGATTTCTTGACTGGACTCAGAACTGATTGGTTCCTTAACTTGTCACTATTCTTTGAAATTTTTATAATTAATTTCCTTTTTTTTTTTCACACCGTCTGTGGTCCCCACAGCAGATCATCTGGTCTGCACGTGGATTGGACACAGGTTTTTATGCCAGATGCCCTTCTGCACACAACTGTCCGCACTTTTTAATGCTTGGCACTGGCTCGGGCAGCCTCATTGTTTGAAGCTTTTTTGAGGACAGCTTGGGCTCATTGTCTTAACCAGGGGCACTTTGACATGTACTTTAACCAGTGATCACTTTACCCCCTGATCCATCACTGCTGCTCTCTCCTGAAGAAGTTAAATTGGCTGTAGCCCTAGAATAAGGAACAAACACCCTGGGAGTTTACTTTAACCAACGTACTCCTCCTCTCATGTATAGTGAGCACCACCCTTACCGTCCTGCCACCTCCAACCATCCGCAGTAAACAGATGACTGTCTCTGGGAGGCACCTTGTGGTCCTCAAAGGTAGGACGACTTTTTTTTTTATCAATTATTGAAACTATGCCAGAAAGACTATAAACAAAATCCAGTTTAGATGCCTGATCCTCTTGATCTAATTTCTCCTCCCCTCAGTGTTAAATGAATCCTCTCAGGAGGAGGTGAGTATTCGTGATGTACGGATTTTACCGAACCTCAACGCCTCCTACCTTCCCATGATGCCAGATGGCTCGGTGCTGCTGGTGGACAATGTGTGGTACGTACGTGTTCAATAGTGTTCATGTTGTGTTATGTAATGTGTGACATGTCACATAGTGTTGATGTCTTAATTATACAGTTATATTCAGTTAATATATGTATATTGCACAAGTTTCTGTTACATTACATGTTGTAACATTATGTTCTGGTACTTTCTGCTCTGTTACATTATTGTTATGTTGTCATGATTTCTTCTGTTACTGTACAGTTTGTCATGTCATGTTCTTTTTCATTGCCGGTTATGTTACAATTAAATGTAGTCATTTTCTGTTACGTTATGCTCTGTCACATCACATTTATTCTCCTTTTCTGCTGCATTACATTGTATTACACATCATCGCATCTTCTATCAAGTTGTGCTATGTTACCTGTTTTGCTATGTTGCATTTTGTTTACATTATCTTCTGTCCAATTTACAAATCTCATCAACCCATATTTTATTCACAGTAAAACATAAACAACATGTCCAGTAGAGAATCAGGCCTGTTTATAAAGCTGTGCCGCCTGAGGGTTCAAAGATCTAGTTTTGACCTTTGGCCTTGTCCCTTGTGCTTCCGACTTTTGAGATTTGTTGCTGCTATCAAATTCAAAATAAGCTGATATTTTCCATGAAATGTTAAAATGTCTGTTTCAACATCTGATGTGTTGTTTATGTTCTATTGTGAATAAAATATGGGTTGATGTGTTCTGTTTTTATTTAAGTTTCGCACATCGTCCCAACTTTTTTTTAATTTGGGGTTTATATAAAACCTTGACATGCTGACTGCAGCTCACAGTGTTTACTTGCACTCTGCAGCCACCAGTCTGGTGAGGTTGGCATGGCCTCGTTCTGCAGGGTGGACAGCCTCGCCTGCCGCCTTCCCAGCATGCTCTGTGCTTTGGAGGAGCACGACTTCCTGTTTCAGCTACACCTTAATGACATGCCGCAGGACGACTCCAACGAGGTTTGGACATGTTTGTCTAGTTTTGTTTAAGCTCTTAATAAAAAAGTTGCTGTATTCTCTCCAGATATGTTTTTTCAGTTTCTTTCTGATGCACTGTCAAAAAAACTGCACACGTTGGTACAGAAACCCCCCAGAAACTCCCCCCTTCTGGTCATGATATTTCCTCTCTCTCTCTCTCTCAAATCTCTCTTTGTGTATGTGTTTGTGTGTGCTGCTTTACATTTAGGGGTTAGAGGTTCCTTTGGTTGCTGTGTTGCAGTGGTCAACTCCCAAGATGCCTTTTACCAACTGTATCTACACCCACTACAGGTGAGGACTGAGTACAGGATTTGTACAATTCCCAAACATGCACATGCCACAGGCTGTTGTAGTTTAAAAGTATCCCACCCACCTGCCACAGGTTGCCCAGCATCCGCCTGGACCGGCCACGCTTCGTCATGACGGCGAGCTGTCCGAGCACCGTCAGGGTGAAGGAAAACTTCAAGGTCAGATATGTTCTTCTCAACAACCTGCAGGACTTCCTGGCTGTACGACTCGTCTGGACTCCAGAGGGTCAGTGTGCGGAAATGTGATGTAACATATTTTTTGAAACGCTTCATTTCGACTGATTAAAGGAAAGTGAGTCACAGAGTCACACAAGTGGTTCTGCTGGTGCTGAAACAAGCAGAGTTGCGAGACGTCTAAGCTTTGTCTACATGTGTGTTTCCAGGTCGTGGTCAGGGGGAGGACGCGGCGCTGGCTGCTGTGGTCTGTCACACTCCTCTCAGTAACCTTGGGCACTGTCGGAAAGGAAGCACTCTGTCCTTCAGTGTGGCTTTCCAGATACTCAAACCAGGGCTGTACGAGGTACTGAAATGTTGGAAACTCAAGTTAGAAGAAAAAGCCTAAAAACTCTTTTTGCAGCGCGACGCCTGCAGCCACACTAGTTCATGTGAAGATTTCTTCAATTCACATAGAAAATTCTGTTTCCTTTCTTGCTGCAGCTGAGTCAGCACATGAAGCTGAAGCTTCAGTTTACAGCCTCAGTTTCCAACCCTCCCCCTGATGCTCGCCCCCTCTCACGTAAGAGTTTTCATTTAGTTGTTGAGTTTAAAAATATGCTTTAAAAAACATTGTTAAACTGGGGGCTTTATAGCAAAATTGACAAACACACACCCTGACTTCCTGTTTGTACCTGTTTGTACTACCTGAACTTTAAATATCTGGTTAAAGGAGTTTAAGAGTTAAACTGCATGTTCCTCCATCAACACTCAGGTAAAAACAGCCCATCCAGCCCAGCAGTTCGAGACCTGCTGGACCGACACCAGGCCAGTCTGGGTCGATCTCAGTCCTTTTCCCACCAGCAGCCGTCTCGATCTCACATCATGAGGTAAGAAAAAAATACTCCGGTAAAAGTCCTGCAATTAAAATCGTACTCAAGTATAAAAGTATAAGCAGGAAAAAAAAAAACAAACAGCGGATTCGAGCATTATCACATGAAAAATCAGTCATTGTCAGCACATAGTTATTGTTTTTCAGGTCACCTGCCACCTACTGGCATATTTATTATGAGCGAGACGTGTCGGACAGTGGCAACATTCAGGGATCATAGTTAATATGCATGAGAGAGTTTGCATCCCACTTAATATGGTGAGTCAATGCTGTTACTTTAGTCAGTGTTGTTTCTGTATTTTAAGCAACCACGTGGTTTTCTCCGACTCTAAACATCTGCTTCTTCTGCGTATATGTAACAAATTATTTACTGTTTCACGCCAAAAGGAAACAACACTGTGATGCAAAATATCACGACCTACTGAGCCCACTAGACTTTGTTCAGTTTATCAGGAAACCGTGAAGCCACAGTGAAAACTTCTCAGTGATCGTTTTGTCCAGACCTCCAGCTTCAAACAATAAAATGTTTGATGTGATATTTTTATGTAAAAAATTATTTTAACAGTGTATAAAACTTTTAGATGGATCCACTGATCATTACAAGTCTACTTGTCTTTACTGTCCGGTCATTTAATTTACCACAAGCTGTTTATTTTAAAGCTGTTCATGTGTTTAAGACACAAAAAATTAAAAAGTATAGTATAGTTAGTATAAGTAACTCAGATATATGTAGTGCAGTAAAATGTATCGTAAACTATAGTAGTGTGATGATAAAAGTACAAATTAAAGAACAAGAGCCCTAAATAATAACATATAATCTACTTTCTAATGACATCTGTGTGTGTGTGTGTGTGTGTGTGTGTGTGTGTGCACATATGTATTTCTCTGTGTGTGTTTATTTCTGTGTGTGTGTGTGTGTGTGTGTGTGTGTGTGTGTGTGCGTGCGTCCGTGCGTGCGTGCGTGTGTGTGAGGACGGGCAGTGCCATGGAGCGGCGAGCCATCACTCCTCCTGTCGGCTCTCCGGTCGGTCGCCCGCTTTACCTGCCGCCGCAGGACAAAACGCTGCTGTCACTGGACAAAATCGCCAAGAGGGAGTGTAAAGTCCTGGTGGTAGATGCTGTCAGCTAGGGAGCGAGGAAGCCATGAGGGAAGGAAGGAAGGAAGGACAAAGAATCACTGAGGAGACAGGTCTAAAGCAGCCCACAGACTCAAACCAACACACCTGACACAATCGTGGAGCAGGCCGATAACAGGTCAACAGAAGGAAGACGTGGAGGGAAGGAAGGTCTTCACCACAGTTTCTCTTTGGTTGTAAATAGCCCTGAAACTGAAACAGAGCCTGAAGCCTGTGACTGCAGGAACTAATTGACATCCAACACAAGTGCCCTCCATGAAGAGGTGGACTGGGATGAAGCAACTTTAAAGGCTTTAAGTGAAATATTTAATGTGACGTATTATAAGGTTTCTGTATTATTAACGGGGAGAGACACTTTCTCACAGGGCACCATTTTTTACAAGTTTCTAAGCTCTAATCGTGATGCACTTTGCATCGTGTTCCGGTTTCAGCGTGGTCGTGCTTTTGTTTCCACCCGGTGCAACCCACCCATCTGCTAGTTTCCTCATGAATATTTATTGTTTTCTATGTGAAATATAGAAAATTATGACGAGGATTAATGTGTTTATAACATCTAAAACAAAGCTACAAATCATTGATCCATGTGGTTCAATAAACTCTATTAACCCTGTGTCTACACAAAGCATAGCAGGTGCAGCATGTCCTATTGAAGGCATTGAATGGTCTAATAAAGCATTAATTATTTATTACCGGGTAATAAATCAGTAAATCGTACCTTATAAAAAATGGTGCCTTAGTGGAAAGTGGAACAGGAAAAACAATCATTTTAAACATTTGAAGAAATGATGACAGTTGTTGTTGGTCTTAAACGTCAGTGTTATCAGTCTGTTCACAATCAGTGAAAAGTCATTTAATGTTTATAACACAGCTTTTAGGCATCTTCCACGAAATGAAATGTGTCTGAATTCTTCAAAAAACAATTTTAAGCTTTGTTTTCAGTGTTGCTTCACTGTTAGCAGCTTTGCTAACACTAAGGCTATTAAATATTAGCATGTTAGCATTTAGGTTCACAGTATCCACACAGTTCTGCTGACTGCTGTTTAATACGCAAAAAAATAATTTGGCTGCTCTTTGAATTTACACAAGGCAATAATAACTTTTCCTCATATTGAGATCAGACAAACGCTGTTTACCTGGTGAAATATCTATATTAACATGCAGAAACAGCGAACAATGTCAGCATGTAGTTATTTTATTAAAAGAATGTAAACATGTCTTTAGTCAGGTTTTAGAAATATTCTTTTAATTCTTGGAGAATTTTATTTTCTTGTCAGTACCATTTCTGTATTATTAGTGGTTTTATTTAAGACAGAAAATTCAAAGACATTTAAACTGAAGAAACATTCACAGTGATATGAATCTGCTCCTCAGGTGTATGTAGATGTTTGGGACAGACAGACAGTACAGAGGACTAATTAACACACTCATTGTTGTTTTCAGAGATTGAAGTTCATGAAGTCAAAAGAAACTGCACATTTTCTTTTGGAGAACATTTTTTAATTTTTATTGTTGAAGACTGGATTGACTACATAAATCAACAAAATGTCGAATTCGTTGAAATTATTATACACCTAAGTAATTAATTAGTGCTGACACTTTATTTTGTTAATGGGTAAAAAAACCCTAGTTAATGCAGACGATGAGTATTGCGTTTACAAAAAGAACTGTATCCATTAGCAAAATGAATACTGAGAAAACAGATAATCACATACAACTTCTATGGATTTTATTTAAAATGAAATAAGATGAAAAATCTCTGTTGCTTCTGTATTGAAGAATGGAAGAACCTTCTTTATTATACTAATGCAGTTTGGCACATGGTCTTCATCAAAGCACAGATGAAGGCCCTGTGCCGAAACACATTGGTATCTTAAAGGTTTTTTCATTATTCAGCCAGTTTCGCAGAGTCCTTCTTATCTCTGGACTCGTACTACTTGATCACCTTGTTGACTGGTGAAGTAGTGACAGCACATCTCCTCTACTGTATTGAAGAATGAAAATTAATTTAAATGGCAACGCTGTTCTCAGTGCCCCCAGGACAAAGGTAAGTATATGGCAGCTCGAGTTGGCTGTTGCGTTCTGCGATGTCATGAGAAATGGCCTGGAGTTCAGCCTGCACCTTGTCCACCAGCTGGGAGTGGGCAGCGCCTCTGAAGATGGCCTCCTTGTAGTGACATAGAGGAACCTGCAGGGGGAGGCACAAAGATGCTTGGCTTAAAACACTTTGCTATCACGCATATTTTCAGGTTCATACGCCATTAAATAATTTTAGATAAGTTTTAGCTGACACTAAAACAGTAATTTTCTATGGACATATTACTCCCAACACAGATAGACCAGCCAGACAACCTGCCCAGGGTTCCAGCAGTCCAGACCTTTCACCAATAGGAAACATCTGGCACATCATGAAACAAAGGCCGAGGAGAATCCTGCATCAGACAAGAAGAGGACAACATTCCTCTCCTAAACTCCAGCAACTGGTCTCCTCACTTCCCAGATGTTTACAGACAGTTGTTAAAAGAAGAAGTGATGCTAAACAATGGTAAACATCACCCTGTTCCAGCCTTTTTGATATGTGTTGCTGCCATCAAATTCAAAATGAACTAATAGGTTTGTGTACATTTGTGTACGTGTGTGTGTTAAGTAATTAGCTCAAAGAAAATCTCAGGGAAGAACTGTAACGCTGCAACACATAATTATTTGTATTTTCCAAAATATTTTCTTCAGTAATTGATATTCAGTCTATAAAAAAAGACAATAAATGAAAGTTATTATGTCTTAAGCACCAAAACAAAAAAGGACTCTTTTGTACCACCATGACATCTGGATGTTCTCAAAACATTTTTGAGCCACTAAAATCTGATTACTCACCCCAGGCTCTATCCTGTGCCAGACAAGGTGGTTAACACCTGCTGTAGAACATTCACTAAAAGCAGAACCGACCTAATCTAAAGCTGAAACTCATCACTAATGTTCTAAATCGATCAACTTTATTTTTATGTACATTTAAGTTGGTTTCACATAGTTTGTCACAGAATATAATTTTGTAGAAATTGCAGCCATAAAAATTCTAGATCTGTCCCTGGATGCCACATGTTTCATGAAGACTGTTTTTATCAGATCCACATGTGCTGGATTCTTCCTGCAGAGCAAACAGAACGGTGTGTGTTGGGCCTCACAAAGTTGACGGTGGGCTGTGACAGAAGAGCCAGGGTTATCAAGACACGACAGGTCGAGTTCACGTCCGGCAGGAAGGACATGATGTCCTCCTCCGTCACCGCGGCTTTGACCTGCGGAGGAGGACGCAACATGGAGGATGGACAGTTTGGCATCCAGAGAGCGAAGTCCAGCTGGAGGACAGAGAGAGAGAGAAAAGAGTCACATGAGTCTGAGGGAAGAGAGAGAACAGATTTTAAAAGGTAAAAATATCTTGAGAAGGACCAGAGAAAGATGAGACATTGCTCCAAAACTCACCTGGGAGAAGTTGACTGCAGCGTGTAGAGATGAAGTGCAGTAGATGAACATGGTGACAAACTTGGACACTTCAGCTTTGGTTTGGAAAATCTGAGGAAATCCTGACGGATCTGAGGAGACACAAACTAAAGCATCGCTTTTTCTGCCGAAACAGCCTCATGACACAGACCATAGTCCAACGCACAAACGCACCTGAGCTGTGTGTGAATCCGTGTGTGTTGAGGTCAGTGAGCCAGTGCTGGAGCTCAGAGTCCTGCTCTACATCGATGTCTCCACTGTAATACAGGTCCACCCAGCTCACCACAAACCTGCCGTGCACACACACACACACACACACACACACACACACACACACACTGTATCTAATAGTGATGGAACAAGCCTGTGCAGTGCAGAAGGATCATAAATCCTGGATCCAATAACTCTCATTCAAAAGGCAGGAACCTCTCTCTAAAACACTGAGCTAATGATTGTTACCACAGCACACGGACCTGCTGGCTCTTCAATGCATTTACTGCTGCTGCTTTTGGTACTTAATGCTCTGTTAATTAGATTTGAGGGCTCTCTGGTCAACCTGGCTTGATGGATGAACATAATTTAACGGGAGCTGGTTAATGCAGCTTCATAGACATGTCACCTGGCCAAGGTGTGTTTGTTTACCTGTGCAGTGCATCCCAGACCCTCTGTGCATCCTGGGCATAGTAGCTCTGGGGCAGTTTGTCCACGCCGCGGTCAGACAGATCATCGGGGACACAAAGCGATCGGTAGGAAATTCTCTGTGTCGCTCGAGAGAGGAGATGGGGTAACGCCTGCAGACCACAGCCCACAGACTGCAGGACCAACACAGGGAAAACTTAATGTGAACTCATGTTACATTTAACTGATGCTTTCATCAGTCAAGGTGAAAACACCAAAGTACAAATATTTGTGTTTTATGAGACGCAAGGTCAAGATTTTTCATTGGATAAATTGGATTATTTAATACAGGATTTACTAATGCTGTACAGAGCACTTCAATACATCAATAAGAACAGCAGCTGAAGCACATCTGGACCAAAAATCCATTTAGAAACTAAACTGCAGCTTGAATTACAGGTGACTGAACATTTTAACTGCAAATCTCGCGACTTTACCCCATTAACAATTATAACATCACATTCTTCCACGTCTAGACTCCAGAAGCTCCCACATTACCCACCGACAGAAACACAGTCCATGACCAGGATCACCATAATCACCTGTCCTGCTTTGTAAAGCTTTGTAAAGTCTTTGTGGACCATCAAACCTGTTTCATACTGTACCTTATCAAACACCCCGTTAGCAGCCAGCAGCTCCGTTCTGGCTCTGTAGTTGATCTGCAGGGACGTGCTCACATGTGGCATCAACAGCTGTTCACAAAATCAGACGACAGGACACCTATTAAAAAAATCATTTTGGGGCAGTGACACACTAAGCCAACGTTAACCTGTGTTAACAAAGACACACTGCTGCATCGTCTCACTGACAGCTACAATGACGAGACGAGAGTTGACACATTTAACGCTGCACTTTCTGCACTTGCATAAGAGGAAGAGAACGAGCATCTGCAGCTGCAGATCCTCAAACTAAACAAAGCAGCCTTAGCTTAGCGTTCTCACACCACTTTGACTCACCTGAAATACACGTGATTGATGAGAAGTTACAAATTGTACTGAAATTGTTAATACTGATGTCTCATCTCCTGCACTGACTTGCTAAGCTTAAAGCCAATCAGAGTGGGCTCTTTCACTAATGGACGACTTCATTCAACATGTGGAATCGATCAAATTGATGAACTGGTCTGGCACTGAGGTGAGTTTGTGCACCTGGTACAGTGGGTGGACCTCTGGCAGCTGTCGCAGCGTGGCCACACAGCACAGCTCTCCCAGCATGTGGGTCTTCAGGTAGTGGGAGGCCAACTGGTGACAGTAGAAGTCTGCGCTGTGAACCCAAATCTTAGCCAGGAGCCAATCACAGCAGGGGTCAGAGGGCAGGAAGACCGGGTTCTGAGGGCCAGGTGTCTGCTGCAGCTGAGGAGGAAGAAGAAGAAATCTAAGTGATGATATTACAGACAATGGTCTTCGAGGCAGAATCCTCAGTCTGTGATGACGGAAGAAACATTTTAAAATTGTGTTTCTCTCTCCTACCACCTGATGTTACCATCTGTTGCTGACAGATGGGTTTGTATGGACCAACTTAAACTCAATGGGTAAAGTAGATTAGATTTATGTTTCGTAAAGTTGTGTCAGTTTGAAACTCCGCCTGCTAAACTTGCTGCCATTGGGACCTGACTTCAGATCAGCAGAGGATGATGATGCTCCTACCTAAATCACCTGCACCGAACGACCTGGAGCTCACCTGGATGGCGATGGGCACTAGCTGTCCCTGCTGGTTCAGGTGGAGAAGGCACAGTGGAGCACAAATATACGACTGCTTGCCATTGATCACGTTGGCTGGGATACCGTCCAAAACCTCATAGTTCAGCAGGTAAAGGGATCCTTTCTGTCACATGATAGAACATCACCATACAGCAGCTGTAATAAATGCAGAGCTGGAAGCAAAGAATAGCTGGAAGTCAGGGGGCGCGTGCACACCTGTAGCTCCTGTTCGAGGGAGGAACCTTCAGGCAGGAAGGGACGCAGCATGTCAGAGGTGACGGACAGGTTTGGAGGAAGGACACGGGTCTGATGCAGTAGCAGAGGGTTGCAGCCGTTCAGACACTGGTAGCCAAAATACCAATCCTCCATCCAGTGAGCCTTGACAAACCCTGGGAGAGAAAGACAATCAAGATCAACATCTGCAACTTTTACGACAACTTTTACTTAGACAACTTTTACGACAGCACTAGTCTGTAAATGTTTTTGTATTTTAGCTCTGCAAATGATATATAGCAGTGAAAAGAAATCCAACTTCTGTGTGGATGGATGACAAAGTTAAGCTTTAAGTCTGTTTGGTCACCAACATAACAGCGTTTCCACAAACCTTTGTCTTTGACCTGAACTCGTTACAAAAAAAAAAAAAAAGTTCTGGTTTTGACTGGTGCAGCACAGTGGTTGAGTGGTTAGCACTGCCACCTCAAAGCTATGAGGCCCCCGGTTTGAATCCGGAGCTGGCTGCAGCCTTTCTGAGTGGACTTTGCATGTTCTCCCTGTGCTGGTGTGGGTTTCCTTTGGGTGCTCCGGTTTTCTCCCACAGTCCAAAGACATGCATGTTAGTTTAACTCTACTGTGACTGAGACAGACCGGAGACATGTCCAGTGTGTACCTGCTCTCACCCAGTGACAGCTGGGATAGGCTCTACCCCCCCACGACCCTGAACAGAAAAAACGGTTAAAGATAATGACTGGATGGCTTTGGCTGAAAATACCCTGAGTCTGGTTCGACAGCTAAACCTAACAGACAAAGCTGTGTTTTTCAGCCAATAAGTCAGTGATGCTTCTGTGACGTGAACGCTAGGAACCATCAGGAAACCTGACAGCTCCTCTCCTCGTAGAAAACCTCTCCTAATGACCAAGCAGCATGCAAACCCTTGCTGGCAATGATTCCAGCCAAACTGGTAAATTGATGTATCTGCATAACGTTTAGCCTGAACGTGTGCTGTTGCGTTCCTTACTGGCAGTGCTGTTCTGGTGTCCAATGTGGACAAAAAACGTCTCAAACTCTTTGAGACTCGTCCAGGGCTCCACTCGGGCGTTGAAGCCTTTCAGAGGGTGCAGGTCAAAAGCTGGACTGAGGACAGAGAAACAATCACAGTTCAGACTCATCTCCAGGTATAACCGGATTTCAGTCACAGCAAACTTCACGTCTAACTTCACCTCTTGTGTGTGTAGCTGAGGTTCAGCCCGAGTTCAGACAGACTGCTCAGGTCAACGCACTGTGGAGCACCATCGACAAATTCGTGCCACCTGCAATAATAACACAACGAGAGATCATCTCTCTGTTCACCTTCGACTGAATGTGACTGTTCTCACCGTGGTCCCTATGAATCAGATGTGGGACCACAGACAGAAGGGGCCCAGATGTGAGTCAAATAAATAAAGTTGAATTGAATAGATCGGAGTCACTTCAGCTGTGATGCTAACATAGAGATAGGTGTGTCTAGTTACCTGATGAGCTTCTGCTGATGTTGCAGCTGTCTGACTCTGTGCTGCTTCAGCTTCTCTTCTGTCTCATCTCTCAACAAACACACTGCACAGAATACAGCAGAATAAAGTTAAACAGATTTCAGTTCTCGAACATCATATAGGGTCATTATCATCATGGAGTGAATGCAAATGAACCAATACACTGTCCCGTCGCGTTATAGCTTTGAAACAAGTTTAAAATTCATGTTTGTGAGCAAAGGATCAGAAACACACCAGCAGTCAACAAACAGTGATGCTGTATCATCACTTTATTTCCTCCTCGCTCCTGAACACACGAGAAGCAGTAAAACCCTTTATTTCCTTCATTCTGCATAAAAGCTACACTTTAATTCAGAATGTAAGAACGATGCTGATGATGCTTTGTTAGCCCGTCACATGCACGTGTCTCTCCTGCTTATGTGGAAATGCTCAGGACCCAAGAAGAAATATAGACTAACGTTTGCAAGGCAGGAATATTTTACATTTTTAAAGCCTCAGCAGTTCCACAGCACCATCTTTAGCTCACGTTTTTCACTCCGCAGCTCTACATTGCCATCTGCTGTTTGCAGCCACCTGTTGCACAGGAACACCTGTGTTTCCGGATGCTCTGGTCCTGACCCCGGTTCCTCAGCCAGCCTGAGGACGTCCACCTGGGTACAGTGCCAGTTCAGGTCGGGGAATCCAGTCTGAGCCTCCAGTCGGAGCCGGACCAGAACTACGTGACCCAGAGAACCACTGGCCCGGATCCGAACTGAACATGCCTGTAGGGACAAGAGATGGAGACATCAAGGTAAAACACAGAGAGGATAAAATTTCTTAAAGGACGCCTTCACTGATTTCCCATAGTGAAAATTGCTTCCAAATGACATCATTTGGAGGAACCTTTAGTTCAGATGATGTCATCTTGTTGCTCACACTATGGAGTTTGTCATCATTGTTAACCCGCTTTTTCAGAGCTCCTCCAGATGGGGATGTCATCTGGAGGAGTTTTACAGCTAGAAGCACTGAAGTATTTTAACGTACCAAAGTCAGTGAAACGTTTGAAAGCATTAATGTACATTTACAACCTTAACTAAACCCATAGAGAGCAAGTTGAAAATGTATGAAGTCGTCTTTTAATAATTCAAGACAGCAGTGAATGATTGAGGTGCTTTCAGAAAGCCAGGAGTTTCTGCTGGCTCTGCCATCCAGCAGTGTAGTGTTCTTAATTTTGACGATGGACAACTGTGAAACAACCTGCTACAACCAGTGGAGAGGCTCCGCGCTTCTGGCTTATCGCCTGCTGTAACCTCCCCCAATGGCAGGATGATGTTATTATTAATATTTACCGGAACAATATTATAACAAGAAGCAGAAACATAAAGTAACTTACTGATCCAGACAGGAGATGTCGGTCGTCCTCATTCACAACGATGGGTGGAGTCTCCCCCTCTGAGCCAATCAGGTTGAGCCACAGGTGGTTGAAGGTTCCACAGGTGGGACCAGGTGAGGTGTGAACGGTCACTTCAAATTCCTGACAGGAAGCCGTCATGTTGGACATGATAGTGACACAGCTACTGAGGACATGGACATGGGTCAGTGGCAGTGTTGGGCTGTAATAAGTTACCGTAATAATAAGACTTTCCCCAGTAACGAGTGGTTTAAGAAGTTAGTAATAACGATACAGTTACAACTGGTTACATCATTACTTTAGTTGTCATCACAGCAAAGATGAATTTAAAATCCAACATTTAATAGAATTTGTAGTAATCGCACTTGCACAGCTACAGTTTGATTTATTCAGTACTTAAGGTGATAAGAACATTAATGTAGTATTGTTGGTGAGATTCTTTCCTCTGTGATAAACATGATCTCAAACCTCTTGAAACATTTATTAAGACAGCACCACAATGTGAAGCTCGTGGAGATGCACCAAACGTGAGGCCTCTGAGGCCACGGAGAACGTCTGTGGCCCTTTAGTGGTTAAAAGAACAGCAGCTACAACCAACCAAAAACGAACAAAGCTCGTGGCTGCAGATGTGATGGTTGAAATGTTGCTCATTTCCACGATTGACTGTCCTTTTTTCAGATACTAACCCTTCAGAAAATTAATGTAACAAATAATGTTCCAGTTACTTTTAAGAGACAGTAATAAGTGAAGTACTGTATATTAATGTTAAACAGAATAAAGACTGGTGAGTAATATATTATATTTTTTGGGCTGAACACAAGTCAGTGGACCACAAGGATTTTTGCACTGGCCACCAGGTGAACAATCAACAACTGAATCCAGTTTGAAGTTGGTTAAAATGATAAAGAATCAAAGAAATTATGTTATGATTCTTTTCTCTCACAATATAATTTTTCTTTTATTACAGGGACTTTGATCTCAGAATCTAATGAGCCATGGATTTGTCTCAGAAAACATTTAAAATTTTCTTCTGACACTTCTGACATTTTATATTTCTCCATCACCATGTGTATAAATGAATAGGATTAAAATTAAACGGTTAAATTAAACGGTTGAATATTACTTAATTTGTAAATGTAAAAATACATCAAATGTATTATATAATATATGCGATTTACAACTATTATGAAAATGTTAGAATTGCCTTTATTAAAAGATTATAACTTAACTTAAATTCATTCAGATTTCTGAAAAATTATGACTTTCTCAAACTTTTATGTTCTGACGTTTATCTTTAAGTTTAAAGATTATTTTTCTTTTAAAATGTTGACTATTTACTGTATCTTAAGATATGATGACTTTTTTATAAGGATTATAATTTCCTAAATTCTTGTGATTTATCTTGAAAAATTTTAAATTTGTTCTTTAAATGTCACAAATTCTTTCTCAAAGGGATTTTTTTAGTATTTGAAACTATCCTTTGACAGGTGCTGTATATATTTGTCAGTGAGAACTAACAGGAGATCGTCTGAAATATAAACGAAAAGGAAAAGAAAATGTAATGGAAATTAGTCTGTTTATATTGGGTTTCATGGCAAAACCAAATGTTGCGGTAACACTATCATCTCTTATAAAATAAATCTTTATTAGGCTCCTGTCAGAAAGTGCTGACTTCTGTCGTACAGCTGAAAATGTCTACGGTGATAGCTGCCGACCCTAAAAACACTTAATTTGTTTACCATGCCAGTATTTGACTTGGAAATGAGCAACAGCAACAGAGTTGGTATTGAATCAAATGACACCTGCAGTTAACAGTCTGAGAGAAAAAGAGAAAGAAAAAGAAACACTGTGCCCTTTCATGTTAAAGGTCACTTTCCTTACCTGGTGAGGACACTTCCTGTTGTGTGTTTTAATATGCTGAATATTATGCTCCAATAAGCTTAAAGAATCAGCTTCTTGTGTCATGATAGAAATAGACCAGCATAAACAGTTAATGATTAATGTCTGCCACTGAAAACAGTCTTGTTTTGTTGGTAGTTATAGATTTTTTTGCAGGAAAACATTTGGCCATTACAGACCCACAGCACAAAGTGCTGCAGAAGTTTCATTGCTGCATGAGCTGCAATTTAGCATCATTGTTTGTTTACTAACTTTGTGAATATTCTTAAAACAGAACCAAATGTCTGTGACAAAACATTTGTTTTAATCAGCTTTTGTCTAAAAAGTGACACAATATCTCACAGCAAAACAAAACAGCTCTCACAAAAAGTGGAAATGATATTTGTCATTTCAACAAAAAACATGTGCACAAGGTGAGTTTTAAAAGCTGTTTACAGTCAATAGTCTGAAAACTGAAAACTATTTGTAACAAGTTCTTGACTCCAGTTTAAGAAAGTCAAAGAAAGAACTAAAAGAGAAATTATACACATTTTTGCAGCATATCAAAATTTCTGACTAATAACATTTTAAATTGTGTTACATCTTTCATGACATAAACAGTGGGACAGGTGATCTTACCTGCAGAGTGCTGCCTCCTCTTCTCTTTGGGCTGTTGATGTGCTGAATTTAAGCTGCAGGTACTTTGCATTTCTCTCTTTTAAATGTAAACACCTCCCCACCAACAGCATTAGAAACTGCCGCAACATCACTTTTTGCGTCCAACAAATACATAGGGTTTTTATAGTGCATTTTAGTTGGTGCAGTCTTAATTTCACCATAAACAGTTTTGTTATGTAGTTATAAAAATATTCATAAAACATTAAAAAACTGCTTTATTTTACTAGAAGTGATATGAGTTATCGTCCCTTACAGTCTCTTACATATTATTCATTTATATACTCAGTAGGTACTTATGGGAGGTTCCATAGTGTAGCGGTTATCACGTCTGCTTTACACGCAGAAGGTCCTGGGTTCGAGCCCCAGTGGAACCAGATGCTCTTTTTTTTCTAAAACGTTCTGACGCTGATACATTCGACGCTTTATGTCCTGCGTGAACATTTCCAAATGACTGCATTTGAACATTTTTCTGTTCGACAAACTAGCAGTCGATGTATAAATTGATTTGTTGCCTCAAGAAGCGTATTTCTTCAGAAAAACACAGAAAATCTCAAATAAACGTAGAAATGCAGTTTCCTGTTTATACATTTTCCGGTTTATAAGATTTTCAAAATAAACTGGATTAAATAAGAAAATTACTTTCATCTTTGCATCTTGTTAGAAAAATCCGATCTGGGATTATGTGGCCGTCAACATGCGGCTCGTATTTAGCATACAACTAGATTTAGTTCTGCCTTTATTTCTTTCTGTATTTCTGCGTCCAAAGCAGCGGGTCCGAGCACTTTCCTAACGAGGTCCGAACACTTCCGAACGAGGTCAGAACACTTCCTAACGGAGGTCCGAACACTTCCGAACATGGTCCGAACACAGATGGTAACACTCCGAACAAACGGGGCAAAAGAGCCAATCACGTCCTAACAGAACCTCGGCCGTTGATTGGACGTTTCTTCTCGGTGGGAGGGTCGTAGAGCTCATGACGGCCAAGCTTCGAGAAGTTGCCGTTCGAAATCAAAAATTGATCACGAATTCCGGCCGCTGGAGGGAAGTTACAGGTAAAGTTTTTCAAACATTAAAGAGAAAGTTTTAACTTATTTATTACATTGAGTAAAGTGAGTAAACCTCGGTAGTGTAGGTGTCATATCGTTGGTTAACGTGCAGTTCACTAGTTACGTTTCTGTTACTTATTTTCTGTATGAGTGGAGATGAAATTGTGGTTCGAGTATTTGTTGGGTTTCATTGTTAAAGCAGCGCTCGCTTCTAAATGCACTATATTGCCTCTAACATTACAATGCTAAAGGCCATGGGGTGAATTGTGGGATATCTTGGCAACATCACAGTGAAATTTACCTCTCTGACATAAATTCTACTTTTACAAGGTTATACTACTGGAGATTGTGTTAAGAGGTGGTTTTTGGGGGTCACAGAGCTTCAGTATGTTAAATATCCTGTGTTACAAGTGACAACAGTGATTTGTTTGTCTGTACTAACAATTTCTTTCTTTCTGCAGCTGTGACTAAAACAGGGAAGTCCAACTCCTACTGGATGGACATCTGAGTACCATTTCACTACTGACAAAAAACCTGGTAGCAGGAAATGGAAAGACGCCCTGGAGCGATTGATGCTTGTCCACTGCAGAGCCACAAGATGGTGGACGTTCTTGGCAGACAGATACCCATTTTTATGTATGCACATTTCTGCATAAAACTCATAAAACTCAAATTACAAATAGTTTGACCCCTATGGACTTACTACTTCTTCCCCTGCCCTCAGTCAGCAGAACAAGTAAGGACGGAGGCAGCTGCTCAAGGGAGGCAGGGACATCACAGGTAGCACAGGGGTTGGAATATTCAATGTGTAGTAAGGTTGTGGATGGAGAAAGATTCTCAGAGACCTTTCTGACAACCAGGCTGAGGAGAGATGTGATACCTGTGGGGCCAAGGTTAAGGCCACTATAGGGCTGCTGCAGCACATTGAGACTCAACATTATGGGGCCCGATTGGCTTCACCATCTCCTACTGTCACTCAATATATAGACAGGTTTTAAATTGTTAAT